>NW_016914879.1:24259-88003 GCF_001483705.2 Eufriesea mexicana
TCTTTCCCTTTCTCTTTCTCTTTCTCTATTTCTTTTCCCTTCTTTTCTTTTCCTTTTTCTTTCTTTTCGGAAATGTCACGCGGTCACGCGCGTCACAGCAGTCGTGTCTCGAAGCTCGTACGCGTATCGTTCGACGATCGAGATTCGAGACGACGATTCCGTTGCATCCTGTTGCACGCCCGCGCCTCGTTGCAGTCTTTGTGTCATAGATTCAGCGATGAAACGAACTGAACTCGATAGGAACAAGCAAAGGGGTTGTCAAGTTAGCGCGATAGGCTCGACCAAGGCGGGTACGTGGTCCAGAACATGGTTAAACAACGAATCTCGATCGAAACACTCGTTTCCAAACGACCGTCTTCCCGATTTATCCGAACGATCCCGACCTGTCCCCCTTCGACCGAGGGACCGAGCCTCGAATGGGATCGATTAACGAAAACACGTTTTCTTGAATTGATTGAGAAACACGTGTAGATACATCGAATCTACGTCAACGAAACGGGTACTCGAGTCGCCTAGCGAATGCCGTTTGGAAGCAAACTTTTCGATCGACTGTGGGTTGTTCTTTATAGAGTCGTTCGACCTGGATTGATCAGTGCTCTCGACGCAAGTTTGTCGCAGCCAATCCCGTAGATTCCACGTTCTTTCCATCAGGTTCGAGGAGTGTTTCTCAACGGTACAAACGCTGGTGGTGAAGCCGCTGTTAGGACCATATTGGGCGATGATGTTTTGCGTTGTGGGTGTGGGTGGTTGCGTGACTGTTAACTGAGACAGGATGTTCGACTGAATATTCGGTGTGCCGAATGTTCCTGAAAGACATCGGCGATCGAGGTTAACGACAGCGTTCTTCAACTTCGAGAAATCGAGTCGAAGAAGTCGTTCCCGCGGCTACACTCACCTTGCACGTTGCTCGACTGGGCCGTAAGATGATGGAAACGTAGCCATCGCAAATAAGAATACATCAATGTCGGTGGCGGCGGTATGTCCGTGTCTTGACGTTTATTCAGCACGCCCCAGATCTCACGTATTTCCGAGTTTAGGTTTTCCAGGCTTGCGATGATTTCCGTCGACTCCTGGTAGTGATCCGGTTTCTCTGAGTACGAAGGATCAAGACGACAAGATCGAAAAGAAATTCTTGAGTGGAAGAAAATCAACGAAAGACTGCGCTTCGACCGAAGGAAAACGGGTGGCGAAACGAAACGACGAAAGCGAAGGATGGCAACTAAAAAGATAACTGATAGCGGAATAGGGGAGAGAGAAAGAGAGAGAGAGAGAGAGAGAGAGAGAGAGAGAGAGAGAAATTATCACAGCCGCTCACCTGTGAACGTGTCGGTTCTCATGTCGGTCGAACTGATGCCACTGCTCACGCTGGACATTTCGCTCAACGACAATTCCTCGTTTTTCGTTATAGTCGAGTCGTTCTCGTTCGTTTTCGCGTTAACCACTCTCTCCAGGGACTGCTCGAGGTGCCTCAGATGGATCACTTTCTCGCCCAGAAGGCTCTTGGTTCGATGCAAATTCACCTCCATGTCCGACAGCTCGCGTTCTTCCTGAAATTCCGAGCAACCGATTCATTCCGAGTGCCGATCAACGATTTCTCGGGAAACTCTCTGCTAGGGAAACCGAGAAATTCTCTGCTAGGGAAAGGATACCTGAACCAATTGCTCGAGGGTCGCTTTGACGCTACGTTGCTTCCAAGCCATCTGTCGTCCCTGGAACACGTTCTCCTGATGTCTCAACGCCTCCCGTGCTCTCTTCACCGAGTCCCTTTCGACGTGAATTCGGTGCCGGAAGAACTCCAGCTCCGAGGAGGCGTTCGCCGGTGCTAGAAAATCGAGCAGAATCCTTTTCGGTGTCACCCGACGAGCTCGTACACTTGACGATGCTGGTGTAAGCAGCGTGCGAGAAAATAGGTAACGAGAAAAGAAAGAAAGGAAACTAAAGACAACGAACCTTGGGTGATGGAGAAAATAAAAAAAAGTCTGTCGGTGCACTTACGAGCGAGTGAGAGTGTGAAGCCACTAGTTAAAGTAGAGTGTATAGATGCCTGGGGAAAGAAAAGAAAACGATAATCGATTCTCAAACTGGAGAAACGAAAACGTAAATAAATAATCGCGTACGCGAGAACGTAAAGGAAGCGATAAAAAGCTGCGAATATCGGATTTTACGTGAGACGGTCTCTAGCGAAACTACGTATTCGGAGATTACCGCGACAATGGTCGGTGGTGATCCCTTTGCGGAAAGTTACCTTTGTCTTGAAAAGGATATCGCAACGTGTAGGCCGTTTCGTTACTTGGCAATTGATCACCGAGATCCTCGAGCTTCTCCAGCTGCTTTCTGATGTTCTCGACCGGATTTTCGAGGTTGTTGTTATTGTTGTTGACGTTATTGCCGGTGGAAGGGTTCGGTTTCGCGGCGGTGGTCGGTTTCTTGCCAATGTTCTTCTTCGCGGTGGTCATGTTCGCGTTCGTCTCGCTGGCGAGGCTGGTGTCAACGGAATGGAATCTCACGTTCTTTGCGTTCGACGTAGCTGCGCTCTTCTGAAACCCCGAGTTCGTCTTCTGAACGTTCGGTTCGTTCGGATCGTGTAATTCTTCCGACTGCTCGTTTGTGGTCGTCTGAGTCTCGTGCGCTTTAGTGTTCGTCGTCGCCGAGCTCGAATGCGTGTTTCGTAGTGGGGTACTGCGAGCACGATTTAAGGCCTATAGCCAGACATTAGGACGAATCGCATGAACGTGATGGAGTACCTTCACAGTTTTCGTCTCGCTACGCGCGACTGTTAACATTACGGAGGAACACCGGTTCGATTTCGTAATTTACACGACTGTGACATTCGTCAGATCCGATCATCCGAGATACGGACTATGTAACACGTACATAGGGGAGGTAACGAATGTGCTGAGACTCAGAGGTGTAGTAAGTGGCATTGACTATGAAGGTACTGGAATTGGTGACGAGGAGAATGGATTGTGCAAGATCTTAATGCTAATACAGTGAACGCTTGATCCAAACAGAAATATCGTAACACGTGGATAAAAACCGTGCTTCCGACTGATTTGCTAAAGTCATGACACGTACAAGTGGTTCAGAGCGCGATCCAACATGTCAACCCTTTGCGATTCAATTCGTTTCTCTGATTTCACGCGCCCTCCTCTTGTATGACGCCGCTAGAATGGCGCGACAGCCTAAAATATTGCAATTAAATACCGAAAGTTGATCCAAGTGACAGTGGAAAAGCAAACGGTTGACCGGAACGAAAACTAGCGAAGGGAGAAGCCTGAATTCACTCACTTTTGATCCGACGACTCGGTTTTCTCCGTTCTCGTTCTCGTCGACGTCGATCGTTCCGTCTCCGAGGCCGTGGTGTACCCCTCCTTCCTTTTGTTCCTCCTTTCGATAAACGAACGAACCTCCTCCTTTAGCTTCCTGTACTTTTCCTTCAACGCTAGGTATTTGTCCTGTATCAGTCGCCTCTCGCAACGCATTCTCTCGTACTGGAAGCTATCTATCATGATAGTCTGGCCCGATCGTCTCTTTGCCTCTATCTCTGCGTCGCGCGAAAAATCCACCTGAATCTCCGTCAAACGCTGCTTATACATCTTCAGGGTGCGATCCTCCTGAAACCACAACAGCAAACATTTTTCAGTCACGAGCTCGCGCCGTCTCTCTTCTATTTCCCATCTTTCCGATCTCTCCGATCTATCCGATCGTCTTCCCATCGTGCACGGGTACCAGAAAGAACCTGAATAATTTATAAGGTAGGTGTACCGGTAATCGGCAGGCCGTGTGTGTTCGGGTCGATTGACATATGTAAGAGTGTTTGGTTTGCGATGGTATACACTACAGCTTTATTGGTCTTCGAATATAATTTTCTTCTCTTTTTTTCTTTTTTCTTTTCTTTCTTTCTTTTTTTTTTTTTTTTTTTTTTTTTTTTGGAAAAATGACATATTTATTTACGCCAAAGGAACCGACGAGCTGCCGCTTTATCGCGTTCGCAGAAAGAAATTGCACGTATGTAACGAGTTAACCAATCGTTGCATAACATTGTTCGCATCGTACCCATAACCTAGTATCCTTAAGAAACAACGTGGTCGTTAAACCGACGGTTACGCAATTCAACGAGAAAAATAAATCTTCGGTAGGGACAGGAAAATGATACGTTGCGCAATAACAAAGTGTACAGAGTTGCACAGGGTACTTACAATTAGGATAACAGACATCGTCAGGTACTCACGTTGATTTTAAAATCGCGTAGAATTTCGACTAGACGTTTCTCGTGCTCCTCCGTGATTTTCGTAATGTTCTCCTTCTGTTGCACACGCAGCTGAGTTCGCAACTCGTCGAACTCTTTATCCAATTCCGTCTTCATCGCTTTTATTCTCGCCGAGTGTTGCTTCGTCAGTTTGATCTCGCTGAGTTTCGCCAGTTTCTCCTCGTCGAGGTCGCGTTCGTGCTCGTTCTCCAATTTTCCCATTTCCTGATTCCGTAGTTCCAACAATTCACCTTTCCTCTCGTCGAGCTCGGTCTTCAGATTCGTCAGGATCTCTTGTCTCTCCTTCTCGTAGCACACTTCCAATTCAGCCTTCACCTTTTTCAGGTTCTCCAACTTCGCCTCGTCCATCTCGGCGATCAATTTCTGGATCTCTCGTTCCTCCTGAAAGAATCGTATGAAACGATTAGAAAAATTAGCTAGATCCAAACGATTCGATGGATCGTGCAACGTAACCAAGCCTACCTTCACCACCATCTTCCGTCTCAAATCTTCCAGCTTGTCGGTCAGCTGCTTCTCCAATTGCTCCTTCTGTTCCATGAAATTCTCCTCCAGCTCCTTCTTCACCTGCTCCAGCTTGTCCTTGTAATCTTTCCTCAGCGCTTCGACGTCCCTCTGATGCTCCTCGCTCAATCTCGTCTTCGTTTCCTCCAGGATCTTGCTCTGCTCGTCCTTTCCCGACGCTTCGCTCCGTTCCTTCCGCGAGAGATCGGCTTCCGGATTGACCTTGGAAAAGTCGGAAGTATCCTCGTCGTCGGTTTGCTCGTTCCGCAAGAAATCCACCTTCGGCTTGATCCTCCTGCGCGCTTCGGAGTCGCTGTGGTCGGTCTCGCTCTTCAACACCAGGTCGATGTTTTTGATTTTGTTAAATTTGTTCGAGTACGTGTAATCCAGACTGCTTTCTCTCGACAGGCTCTCCCCGGATAGACTGTCTCGCGCCATTTGGACACGGTGCTCCTTCTCGGAAACGTTCTGCAGGGTGAACCTCTTGCGATGTTCGTTCTCGGGAACGTTCCTCACGACGAACCTCTTGCCCACGAGTTTCCCGTTCCTCTTCGAGACGTCGATCTTGTCCGCCGACAAACTCCTCTTCATACTCGCGTCCAACTGGCTCTCCGAGTCTTCCTTGGTCTCGTCGTTCGATCTTTGGCAATTCGACTTTTGCGACGAGGGAGTCCAATCAGGATCGCGGCTCGTGAACACCTGAGCGAGCATCTGCGCGTCCTGTCCCTCGGATTCCGATTCGGAATCGTCCTCGGACCTGGAGTAGGTGAACTTGATGTCCACTTCCTTCTCTATGTCGAAGCGTACACTCTTGCGTTCCTCGTCCACCGGTCTGACATCTGTTGGGAATAGGAGATAAATTTGACGATCTGCAGAAGGATTTCATACTAGACGTAATTTCCTTACCGTCTTCCGACTGTTTCTCCCTGAGAATCGACTTCAACTTGTCCCCTCCGACGTTGCTGCTCTCGTCCGGGATCAGCATGGTCCGGAACTCCTCGATCTTGGCGCCCTCGTGGCTAGGGGTCGTGTCTCTGCTCCTGTTGCTCTTCAGAAACATCGTCCCACCGCCGCTGAGCGTGAGTTCCTTTTGCTGGCCGAATTGACTAGGGTGTTTCTCCTTGTCGAACTTCTCGGCCTTTTCCGACCTGGCTAACGTGGTCATGCTGAGCTTGTCGATGTCTATGATGTTCTCCTCGGAATTGAACCTACTGGACAGCTGCTCCCAGTCTTTCTCGTGCCTCGGACTCAGGGATTCCGATCTCTTCAGCACCTCCTTCAAGTCTATCTCTTGCATCGGCGTGGTGATCGTGGAGGCATTTGAGATCGACGTGGTCATTTCCAAGAGCCTAGGACATTCGTAGAACTTTGGATCTTGGAACTTGAGGTTCGTGTAGTCTCTGGCAGCTCTGTTATTTGCCAGAGGATTCTCCATTTTCGAGTCGTCCCGTTTAGATTGTTGCCTCTCTTGGCCGGCAGCGTCTTTCTTCTTCGCGCCATCGAGCTTGTCTAGCTTCTTCAGAGGCGTCAGCTTCGTGGGGATTCTGGTTGGCGACGGATTGGTCTTGTTGGATTGCTTGGTCGGTTCCTTCGGCGCGGAGGTATCTTTCGGCAGAGTCGCTTCCTCGTGCGACTCGAGGTCCTTGGCCGTCGTTTTCGAGTCGTCCTCTGCCGATCAGAAAACACGCTTTGTATAGCTTACGCGGGCTGTTTCGACGCTGTCGAGAGAGAGAGAGAGAGAGAGAGAGAAAGAGACAAGCTCGGAAGAGGCGAGAGTCGATACTCTCTTTCCAAGGATCAGAGAAACGCGCGCAAACTTTTTCCCGCTCGCGATGGCCCACTCGAGCGAGAAGAGGCGACAGTGTCAACGTTCCCTCGCGAGCGAGTCAACGACTGTTTTTTCCCTCTTTTTCCTCTTTTTTACACTCGCCACCGAGGTAAGAGTGGCAGCGATGAAACGGATAAGAAAATATGCCTAAAAGCCCGAAAGAGCGCCAAAGCTGTTATTATTTAACAACGGAGCGTACACTCGTCCTATCTGAAATGTCGAGCATTTACGTCAAGTGACTCTGTTCTTCCTTTCATTTTTTTCATTTTTTTTTTTTTCCTGTTTTCCTTTGTTACGACGATCCTGTCTGTCTCTTATGTCTCGCGAAAAGGAACGAGAAGGAAAAAGAAATCTTTCGCGAGCGAAACGTGGACGAGTGTCTGTCGGATTTGTTGCACCGATCTACGAAGCTCGGTGCACAAAGCGTGACATTTCGTCTTTCAGCGACATTTGCATCGCAAAACAGCGCGTGCATAGGAAGGAACATTGTACCAGTGGCAACGAGGCAAAGTAGATAACGAATAGATTCATGCATATACATGTCGACATCGATACGCGTACGTACGAAGACCCTGTAACAGGTGACAGAGTGGAGAGGGAGGCGGTTACTTATAGACCCTAGTCCGTAATTCCGATTCGCGTTTTCGAGTCTAACGACGACGCATGCCTCGTTAATCCGCGTACCAGGTATCTGGACCAAGGCTAATCTCTCCCGCGAAATTCCCGCGCCGAAAGAAAATTCGTTCTCGAAAGATGGCGAAATCGCGTTTCGAGCGTAATACGTGCGCAGTCTCGTTTCCACTTCGAATCCATTACGGCGATGGGAAAATGTCGCTCCGCGCACGAGCAGCGTGCCCAAGTGTCCTCGATGGGGTGGGAAAATTTCAAAAAACCCCGCCCTTTGGACCGGTGTGCCTTTAATCTTCCGCCGGTTTCCGATGTAAAAATGAGAATGCCAAAGGGTGAGAACTGCCAACAAATATTGACATTTCACGCTCGCGTAGCCCCGCTCGTCCCATTCCGCGAAAGTCGTGGCGCGATCGACGCGTCTTTACATCTAGGTCTCGCGACGCTTGACCGTGACATCGGCAATGATATTTCGGACGAAAGAACACGCGCGACGCGGCGTAGCACGAGAATGAGACGCATTACCCTGTCCATCGTGACCCTGACGCGGTGGTTCGAGGTTCATGTCGAACGGTCGCAGACCCGGGCGACAAAATGGCCGATGAGATTCGGGCTGACGAGCGAAACGCGCAACGCGCAACGGGAAAGGCGAGAAATTCGCGGGAGCGTTGATCGGTACCCCTTTGGAGCGGAGACTGTGTCAGCAGCTTGGGTACAGCAGCCGGTAAAGAGCGTTCGCGATGGCGACACGCAACGATTCGCGTTCGATGGACGGGGACGCGATAATTGGACGGATCTACGTTCAAGCAACTATTACGTACTTTCACGAGCGAGCGCACCGACACGTGAGTGCCTTAACGAATGCGTGCACGGTGAGTACCGGCTCGAAAGAGTTTGAAGGGTCCTCTGCGAGGAGCGAGCGGCGCGTCCGCATCCAGTGGAAGAAGTCGCGCAACGAATTCGCTGGCGTATAAATTTATCGTAATGGAACCGGATCGCGGTACACGGCCTTTAGTCACGGTTCACAGGACGTGTTTCGCTTTCTACGAAAACAATCGTTACGTTCCAAGCGAGGACGCGAGCGATACCCTCCCGGCGATGAACTTTGACGAGCAGACGTCGGAATTAATTTACGCGGTGTTTACAACGGATTATCGTGTTTGTTATATAAAGGCATCGGGAGAGTCGCGCGAGATAAGATTAACGTTACCGCAATCGATACACGTGTTGGTAAATAATTAATAAACGGAGCGGTCCGGCCGCGATCCTGCACGCTCGTGAATCGAGAGGTTACGTAAAGCTCGCATGCCTGCACTGTGGCTTACATAGCTGTGAACTACGCGGCGTTACGTAAAAAAACCGAGTCAATAAGTAGAGGCTGTTTCGTTGCCTTCGGTCTGCCGCGGTCATTGAAAAAGAAAACGACGCGCGGTCTGTAATTGTACCGACTCGATGCCTCGAGATCGTGCGCGAGACGATATTCCCGCTTTACGTAATCGCCACGAATCGTTTGGCTGACGCGTGACCGAACGACGGTCCACCAACGTGGACCACGCGTCGAACGACACCGATCGCACGCTTAATTAAGAGTACGCCAAGAGGTGTAAGTTGGCGACGATATCGGGGAAAAATTTCCGCGAAAGCACCTAAAAATATAATCCACGCTTGACGAACAGCCAGCCTGGGCTTCGATTGGCAAACGGATACTCGGGATTTCGATGCCGGTGTACTCTTGGCAAAGCGTGTACCGAACAGCGCGAGGAACAGCGTTAACGCGGATCGACCATGCCCGAAGATTTTTGGCAATCGTAAGTAGCAACGGGATGGTCGCGTTGAAAACGTAACGAGACTCCTCGCACCTCCGATGACAATTCGTACGCCTAATTTCTACGATCTCGGGAGACGAGGAAACCACGTTAGATTTTCGAGCAGATACGATTATCTTATCTGGTTGTTTACTGGAACTCGCGGCGATAAGCCGTGTTCGGCTACGAAAGATATAGATGCAGGCGAATTACGCGCTATCGAGTGGTCGTTATCGAGTGAAAGCTCTGATCCGAGAGAAAGACGAGTTGTCCGACGATGCGTGGAATTATCAATTTCAACAGCCAGAAACGGACTCGTGCCCGTTCGGAGTGGAAACGAACGTGGAGCCAGCAAGGTGACAAGAGAACGATTACCGTAGTCTTTGGTCTTTTTCGAGTGCGAGGTTTAACCCTTTGCACGACGACTCTGTCTCGCGTTGCCTGCCACCGGAGAAGCAAAAGAGAAAGAATCACGCCATTACGATTCGATGATACGCATATTGTGCTTTATTTATACACCATGATCTACATACATGTACAAAACGCGAATATACGTGGTTCGATGAATAATTTACTCCCTGGTTAGAGGGGCGATAGACGACGACGGATAAAAAAATATTACATCGTGTTTTATCATTTTTCGATCAGTCTTCTCGTCAATTTCACACGCTCTGCAACTCGATACGCATCGATCGTGGATGCACGGACAAGTAGAAACGTATTTGCGATTAGACGACTAGAACGTACGCGGAACTCTACCGGTTCCATCGGTGTACCGATGAAAAAAGTGGATGATGCATCGGTTAATCAGTCTTTGTCTCTATTAAGCGCAAAGTGCAGCCAAGTGATATCGGTCCAAGTGCAAAGGGTTAATCCTATATTTTCCATTCAGCCGTAATGACGAGGCAATCCGTACCGACGCTGATTTGCCTGGTGTTACCGGGCCTGGTGTTGCCAGCCCTGGCCTGGTCGACCATCTCCTTGTAAATCGCGTCCAGCGGATGCTGCCAGGTAGTAGTTCCGGTCGAGGCCTGATAGTAGTACCAGGCGCCGCTGGTCTCGTGGAAGCATGGTAGCCAGCCCTTCGGGAGAGCCGCCATCAGGCCCTCCCGGGCCAAATTCAGCAGGTGTGGTTCCGTATCCGGGTCGATTCCCAAACGCCTCGCATATTCCAGTACCTCTGAAAAAGCACACGTGCTCCATTAGCTGATTAGAAAGCGGGTGGCGGACCGTGTGTGCCTCGCTCGGGGTGCACGGGGTATTAATTTGCCTGGAAACGCGCATTTACCGCCTCCCGTTCGCCTCCTATTCGCCTCGCATTAGCCTCGTATTAGCCTCGCATTAGCCTCGCGTACGTGTGCATGCCGGGTATTTTTACGAAACGGGAAAGAAGGTCAAGGACTCGTCGAGCGAAGAATAAAGTTCTTCGCCGCTTCTACGCGAGCGTGAATTTTTCCCAAGTATCGCTCGAGCTCGCGCCATCCGACCCGACCACCACGGGGCTCTTTATTATACACGGTTAGAGGTATATCGAATTTATAAACTATCGCGCGTTATAAATACCCTCGTCGACAGGTAATAAAGTAAGTATCAATAAGCCAGCGAAACGAGCTAATTTCAAAGTTCTTCGGGTCTCCGTATGCGAAGCGTGACACGTTCATCGATTACAGACCAGGTGGAGGAGTACACGTGGCCATAGGGGACTCTGTCCCTCGAGAAGAAGGGGCACGTCGAAAAGTGTTTACGCGTCCTACGCGAATACGTTCTACCGTCTAACAATCGTCGATACTAAAAACGAAACTCTACTTTCCGTGTGTCGCGTATCAAGCTAATTAGCGATAAGGTTGAACGTTCGTCAGCGCTCGTCCTATCACGCGCGTATTTGCCGAGCAAATTTCGATCCGGTTCAGGTTTAATTAACTTCGTAGCGACGCGCGTCGGTTACCTATGCCTAAAATTGCCACATTAACCGACAGAGTTCATACGCAGTTCGAACGTGCAAAGGTACCACGTTAATTTCGACACCGCGTGTCGTTCGTTTCCCGTTAAACACAATTCGCGCCTGCGCCGTGCAGAAGTCGAGACTTAATCCCCTGGATAAACTTCGATACCGATTCATCGATCCTCGTCGACGATAAGGAAGCTACCGATTATCAGCTGTTTCTCTCTTCGTCGCCAGCCTTTCGCGGCTAAGGGAAAGGAAATTGATCCCGGTAACCGTGAAATAGCGTTTAAAAGCGGCTACCATCGCGTATCGACTGTGAAGCAACGCGAGCAGCGTCTAAGATTAAAACGCGCGGCCAACGACGGCGACGCGGAATAAAGGGGTGGTTCGACGAGGGTAGCCTGAATGCTTCGCGTTTTCTCGTGGAACTGCGGAATCGCGACGACGAGGATACAAAGGGAGCCGATTAAAAATTCCATCATGGAAGTCTTTGACAGGTGGCCGAGTATGGGGGAAACCGCCACATCTGTCCTTCCTGCGATGGCGAAAATTTCGTGGCTATGGCGGTGGGAACGCGCGAGTTTCGCCGCGGTTTCCTGCGGAATCTTGCGAAACGGGACACCAGCGCGAATTTCCCTTTCGATCTTTCCCAGTTTCGCAGATTTTTCCCTGCGGGATCTGACCGGTGGTACAGACAGCAAAGGGGGAGGTCCTCCAGGCTTATGACAAAACTTTCGCCGCACTGCGGATTCTATTGATTTTCCTCGCCACGCTAGGGTACGAGCTCGGTGTTCCCGTCTGACCAGGGTGTAAATAAACAAGGAAACTCGCCAACGAAACTGTTCAACCCTCTGCACCGTTTTATCCACGACTTTTTATATATCAACTTCCTCCTGTCGATCTTTCATCCGTTTTGTCCGGTTATTGCACCGCGAGCGAATTTCGCTCCCTCACTCTCTCTCTCTCTCTCTCTCTCTCTCTCTCTCTCCCCTGTCTCTCTCTCTCTCTCTCTTCCGTAACCTCTCCACGAAAAATTCTCGTTTTCTCCTTCTCTCGTTCGGTTGTTCGAATGGAGAGACGCGAAGCGGAGAGAAAGAATCGCCGGCCGTTGAATCGATATAAGGAGACACTGGTTGGTTCGTTTCGAAATTAACGCGTCCCCGGAATGGCGACTGGTAAATGTCACGAGCATCGCTTTCCGATGTTTCGCGAGAAGCAAACGCCGTCTCGCGTTGCTCCGTGTGGCAAAACGAGTCGCAAATACCCGGTCGCGGTTTCCTTTGTGCGAAACGGATCGTTAAATATGCTAATCGAAGTCTCGATATGGATTGTTTAACCTTTGCTCGAGCTAATTAGCCGTTTCGTGGTCTGATTCGAGGCCGGTGGAAAGGAGCCTCGCGAGGTAGCGGGATGACGCGTAATAAGGCGAAATATATCTAGCAACGATACCGTGATTACCGAATCCTCGCCGTTTCCAAGGATTCGCGAAACAGCGAGAAAGAGAGAGAGAGAGTGAGAGAGAGAGAGAGAGAAGAGAGAGAGGAAAAGGAAAAAGGACTTGGAGGGAGAGGAAGGGAGAGCCGGAAGTGTGTATGACAGTCGGTGGCGAGCGAAGAAAACCACCCCGTGCTACATCGATCGAGAGAGGAAAGCTGGCAGAGAACGGGAGTGGAAAGTGGCGAGAGGAAAGAGGGCGATGGTGAAAATTGACGGTTTTCCACGTACCTTCGTCTGACGGATGCGAGGTGCCGTCGAAGATCTCCTTGCACACGATCGTGGCTGCGCTTTCCTGAGAAACACTCATGCTAGCACGAACAGCCGAGTCCCTGGCGCAGGAGGTTCACATAACGCGTGAAACGTGGACTTGCCTAGGCCGCGGACAATACACGGAAGAGTCGCGTGGGCCGATAAACGTCATTTTTCGTAACGACGACGCGTGCACGCGAGACTTTCGCTCCGCCGACGAGGCCTGTCCGACGACAGTCAACGTTCAATTCGACTTGAACGTAGGCGGTGGAAGGAGGAGCGAACACGAAGCGTGCAGCGCCCCCGGTAGCCTGACCTCGAACTAGGCCAATGATAAGGAAACGAGTTACAGCCGGCGGCAACTGTCTTATCGATTAACCGAAAGCCAGCAGCGATGCCGTTCTTGTTGGCATCGGGTGCGCGGGAAATATCTCGATCCGGCTGCACGAGCGCGACTCCGCTTTTTCCTCCTTTCCTCTCCTTTTTCTCCCATTTCTAGCTTCGTTCGCCGCGTCGAGAATTGGAGTGGAACGCGTCGCTTCTGTGCCGCCTAGAGAATGGACCGATGAGATGCTGATGACCTCGCTCTCGGTTACGGCCGTCGCTCACGCTTTACTTACTTTCGCGTTTAAGCTCCTTTCGCGAGCTGAATGAACTTTCTTGCCTTTGTAAAGCTTCTGCCAATCATTTCGGATGACACTTTGCAGTTCGCCAAACCGTAACCGCGTTTTCCCAAAGTATCTTTCGTATTTCCTAATTCCACGTGTTTCCGAACAGAGGAATACTCCAAAGAACGTGATTACTCCCCCCGGTTTTTAAATACGTCGATGCAACGACATACATATTATGCTCTATGAGCTCCTTAAATATTCCACGGACAGAATACGATATAAGTATATATTTATGAGCGAATGAATAACGCATCGCGACACCGATATTTCGAATGCAGCCAATTGCCCTTTCAAATGATAGATTTCTGTAGAAACAAAATGGGTTATCGTTCGAATTGTATTTTCTACGCTTATTTATAAATAATTTTTAACCTTTGCCGTATAATGCCAATTGAATATTTCAAATCGATACCTGGAGCGGTCGACTTTGGTAAGAAATATCGATCGATAAACGCGAATGAAAATTTTGTACTTTTTTACTGAAAAAAAGGAAAAGAAAAATGGAGGAGCTTATGAGATATTTTTAGACGTCAATTTTTTATTTATGTACGTTGATTTGAAAATGTTGGACGATTAATTTTTTATCGATCATCGTTCAAGGACTAGGGACAACGACCGCAGCGCCAGTGCCGAGAATACCGGAATCTCGCGATGAACTTCTCCTAGAAGAAAACAGCTTTCTTCTTTACCGACGGCTCGCGGTAACTTCTGTATCGGACGGTGAAGAAGTTTCCCCTAGACGCGACGCACGTTTTCGAAAAAATTTTATGCAATCTCAGAGATACGACTACCATAGTTTTCCCGATCTAAATAACGCGTGAGTGTCGATTTTCGAATTGTATGAGCCGAAAAATTGTAAATAACGAAATCGTTGCGTTTGATCGTTCTCGGCAGAGATGGCGCCAACGTATGCTTAACTACCCTTAAATTTAGTATCTTTTGTAATAAACTGCTAACGACCTCCCGGTTGATTATTTTATTACTAAATGCACAAGCTCTGTAAATTACATCGAACCTTAATCACCGTCATTCAATGAACGCGCAATATTTACATACTTGAAACATTTACCTGCTTAATTTATGCAATATGCAGCGCTACGTATCGACATCGTTGCACGAAGTACTTTTACGTTCTTTAATACCTTTTCACGACTTCCTGCTAAAGCATAAACGTTAAATTATACCAGGGACCCTAGAGTTTCGGGGGGAGAAAGATGATTTTCGTTCAAAAATCGGTACAGGAAGTTACTCCTTCTCGAGTTGGATATTTAAACCAATTCCAAGTTTAAAACGAATACCGTTTACTCGAATTCCACAAACGAACTGTCGTTTTACATCGAATAAACGTTTAATATTCCACCTTTAAACGTGGAAACTTTTGAAACAACGAATTCCTCGAAAATTAGCAATTTTAAGTACCGCTAATGAATTCGTGACAGGCGATTGAAAGGTATAGTGCTACAATCGAAATTGAAGCACCGATACGTCGAATAGATCGGCGAGTTTCGCTCGTTAATAGCAAATTACGAGCGTGCAGTGGAAAACAAAAACGAAAAATTCTTCCATTCGATGGACTACAATTTACTTAAATTGCGGCTGCCGGAAGCAGCCTATTTGAGGGTGAATAAAAATTGTTTGAAAATTTTCGTTCGACTGGAAACGATATCGTACTCGGCTCCGAATTGATCGATTTCAATCGAGCTCGAGTATTGCCAGCGATTAATCGTTAGAGCGGAACCAAAGACACGCCGATTGTAAATTCGATTCTTCGTCTGGCGCGACGAATCGAGGATCGAAAGGAGAATCGAAAGGAGGATTTTCGTTAGGCCTGGATCTTTTTCGTCAAACTCGAGGTTCGAGCTGTGCAGAGAAGGTGCCAGAGACGCGTTTGTTCGATGGAAGACGGGTGTTTTCAATGTCTTTTGCAATTTCGCCGCGGTACCAGTTACGCGAGGGACCGATCGCGTTTGCAGCAACAGCGAAAATAATGATCGGCCATCGATTGGGACATTTAAATTTCACGCTCTATAGAAAACAACGAGGACCGCCGAATCACGGTGTTAACGTTAACGACGCCAGGATTCGGCTGCCGTTTCGTCGAACGCGAAAATTAAATGATAATGATATCCTACACCGACGCTGCGCGAAATACTTGCGGCCTCGAGTCGAGAACATTTATTTTCTTCTCTCTCTTTGCCCTTTCTCGTCGTACTTTCCTCCCTCTTCGACTCAGCCTCCGCGTTTCCTTCCCCTTTTTCCACGCTTTCGTCTCTCTTCGTCCTTCGTTCCTTTCCGCGCTGCGTTTTTTGTTCTGTAAAAATCCTCGTTAACTCGAATCACGATTCTCGCGTATTATATAGAGTCGGTACCGACTTTCCACTTTTCCCGGGCTAAATAAATCGTTAGAGGTGGCTTGGTGGCCGAGCGCGAGCTAATGGCGCTCCTCTTATTATTCTTTCTCGGTTTTCCCGGCGAATCGCTGGCTTAATCAACGTTCCAACGCGCATATAGGGAGGACCGACGAATGATACCGTGGAACGATCGTTTAATTGACAGGCTTCGATGACAGGGCGAGCTCAAACGCGGCACTCGCCTTCGCTGCATTTCGCCGAGGTACGAACAAAATGGCTGAGATATGCAGCAGAACGGGAAAATGTTTATTCGAGACGAGCGATATCTTTTTCGTCGATAATTCGATAACGAAAGCTCCTTCGAACGATATTTCGCTGTCGCGACGTTCCGTCGAGATCGAATGATATCGCCGATAACGAAATCACGCGAATTACCTTGACGTTTAAGCGAGATTTTCTTCTCAGGCTCCACCCGAGAGAAGAAGAAGATAGAGACCAAACATCGCGGCACAAAGATCATTACGGTTCCCGTGAATCGTGGCGCATCGTGAAGAAGAGGGTACAATGGGACTAGTTGTCCGACAGAGGTGGAGGAAATCCGTTACGTGGCCATGATGGGAAAACGTAACAACCGAAAAATCACGTACATTACCCGGAACAATAAATTCTATTGGTCGTTAAAGCCCTCGAGCTCCCGCCGGGGGATCCCCTAATCTGACCTAACACCGTAATGTCGTTACCTTGTTAAATAAATGTCGCAGCAGGAGGGTCGTTCGGGGCTGGCCAGTCGGTCTACAAAAGACCAACCCCTAAAAATTGGGCCAACGTCCGCACCGTTCAAAATGGTGGACCAACGCGCCGCTTGAGAAAGCAGAAAGGCACAAAAGGAATGACGTTCGACTGACTGCAATCTTTCTCGGCAATGGCCGATTGCAACCTAACCCCGACCACTCGTTTCGTTGAAAGACGAGATAATCGGGTGTTGATGAAGTGGAACCGCGCGATTCACGTTTGTAACAGACTTCACGATTGCGATCTTACGGCTCGTTTGGAGAACAGCGTTCCTTTCATGTGACAGAAAGTTTCATTCACGCAAACAACGTGCTTTAAGCTACGTAATCCTTTCAATTCGGCTTCTCTGTCTGGGTAGATTCACTCGCGCGCCGATTGTTCGAAATGGCTGTTAACATTTTTAACGTTCTCGCGGTTTCCATGCCGACCAGCAGTTTTCGCGATATCCAACAATCGTGGATCAGTTTCTAAGCAGCTTCTTCGATTTCTTATTAACAAATTTGAGCGTCTGGACTATTCTGATAAATTTTACACGAAACTTGCTTCTCTGCTCGTAGATATCGACGATCATATTTTTCTATTTCCTACAGCGAGTATCCAATCGTTCGCGAAACTCGTGGAAGATTGGAAAATGAGTCGTACTTTGTGAAAATAATAGCGAGAAAAGAAAGCGACGTTGGTGAAATTCAGAGAAATGCAACGCTGTTGCATTCCATCCGAAAATTGTATCGAAAGACACCGCGATATATATGACGGATTATTACGTACCATGCAGTGATTTAATATCAAAGGAACACGCTTTTGTATCGCTGAAAGTACGAAAAATATCGGGCGTAAATGTTTGGCGAAAGGCTTAAAAGCAGAGAGGAAATGCGCCATTGCGACGGCAAGCAACTTCTGTCACTTTCATCCCTTAAATTTCCTCCTACCCTCCTCGACACCTCTATCTTGATTAAAAGGCATTAGAGAAATTTACAGTTGGCCGACAATTACGCGAATAATCGCTGCGTCGAAAATATCAAACGCAAAAGTCTTTGGCAAAGCGTTGTTCGTCACTGCCTGTATTCCACGCGAGGCGAAAACTTTTTAGCAAATTCATTCGACGCGTGTTTTCACGCGGGTTTAACAGTGGCCTGAGCCGATGATTATCGGCGATGACAGTTTTTACGGTTTCGAATAATAACGCAATTCTTCGTCATCCGGTCGAGATGTTTATCCGAAATCTACGTGCACCTGGTAACAGATGTCCGTTTCTCACGTGAACGACAATCGAGATCTCTATCTATATCCTTTGTTTGACTCGCCGTTTGATTTTCATTGGATAACCACGAGATGGACGTTTGACTGCAGCCCACGGGTTTATTCGGACATAACGATACGTTAATTGACAGTGACGTTGGAGCGTCGAAAACGATATAATTAACGAGCTGCGAAGGAAACTGTGAAAAACAAATAGGCCGGGAACCGCGATGAAACAAATTTCCCGCTGGTTCCCCGTGCGGTGGAATCGCGGAGAAATTAGGCTCGGAACGGAAAGAAATTTAGCGATGCCGATGAAAGAACCCGAGCAGGGTTCATTGAAAGCGATGGCCGAGCAAAGACCACTCGCGAATAGCCACGGCGTGGCGTTCGCCGTGAAAAGCTCCGTCTGCGAGATTCTATCGTCGATAATCATTTGCATGGAGCCCATTTGGACGCAACGAAGTCGAAATAGGCGAGAAACCGTGGCGGCAATTACGATAGCCAGGTGTGAACGGCGATACAATGAGGAAGACGATGGAAAGAAGAGCTCGCGGCGGCAGGATCCTCCTTGAAGCCGTCGTCAGGACGAGCGCAGACCACAGGAAGACCATTAGCACCAGCGTATCGTAGGCTCGCGGAGAGACTCGGTCTAGCCTTTAAGCGCCATTTTGCTTTTCAATTTTCAGGCCGCAATGCGCGCCACCCCCTCAGCCGAGAGAATCGGCCGTCCGCCACTGTCACTAATTCCTCAATGTTCTTTTCTACGGGGTCTAATGCCAGCTGGAGGCTACGCGGCTGCCAAAGCCAGGATATAATGCGCGGAGGAGGAGGTGGTGGTGGCGGCGGAGGAGGAGGGGGTGGCGGAGGTGGAGACCGGGGTGGTTACGGAGGGTGGAAAACGAAGGAAGCGGCGTAGCACACGCGTGTGCCCGCGCGGCGTGTGCACGCTCGCGGGAACGTTCACCCACACGATGAGAGAGACGCACACAGAGGCCGGCGGTCGAGAAGAAATTTTACAGCGCGACAATCCACAAGGTACGAGAAAATAATTACAAGTTCCGTGAGCGACGAGCGCGAGGGAGGTTCTCGGGGCCGGAGGGGCGCGCGGAGAAACAGAGACGGACGGAGAGTTTCGAGCGGAGTTTTCTTGCCGCAAGGAAGAAGCAGCCGAAGGGAAGGAGGCGCGGAGCCGAGCGGCGTGGCGCGGCGCGGCGCAGCGCGCGAGTTGCTCGCCTGTGCGCGCGACGGAGACGGAGAGATCCAATTAAAAATATTACACATTACCCGCTACACCGCTAAAATGTATTTACTGTTTAAAAGCGGCAGAGACAGAGGGGGCCTGGCTCTCGCCCACACTCGAGATTCGCGCACATAATTCTTCGCGCGCTCTCGCCTTCTTCTACTCGCGCCTCAGCGCGTCCGCGCGCCTCCACGCACACCACGCCGAAACGCATTATGCGTGCAGTCGCGTGTTACCGCCTCCGGTGATACGCGGACGCGTGTGCGTTTCGCCGCGCTAAGCGAGCGGAATTCCGAAAAGCAATTTCCACTACCCAATGTCCAAATTTCATCGAATTTCTCTTCATCTGATCCGGAGATCGGTTCCGATTTTCCAGTCGATACTCGATCGCGATCACTTCCTCTCTCTCTCTCTCTCGGATATCTCTTTCGTTCTAGGAAATTTATCGCTACTTTGGATCCCGCTGGAACGATGCATAGGCGAGATGAAAATCACGGGAAGAAGCAGGCTCGCTAGGCTCGCGGAAAGTTAATACGCGTGCGTGTGATTGAGAGTAATGAAAATCCAAGTCGTGCACACGGTCATCATTGATCCAACGTGACGCAAAGTGAATTGGAAATGCGAGCTTCCTTGGAGACACGCTGCTTTCGACTTGCTTTTCCGTTCCGCGATATTGTCTCGCGATAGTGTAAACGCGTAGCTACCCGTTTTAAATGACAAATCCGCCGTCTTTCCGGATCCGCGGCTTCACTCAGCCTCTCGTTTGCGCGATTTTCAATTTTACGCGTTTCTCCTCTGCCAGGCACGAATCGAAATATTAAAACCGTGCGACGACGAGGTAGAGCCGAATCGAGACGCGCGATTTCGCGTTCTCGGAGAATCCCTGATCGCGAATGAATCGGAAGACCGTGCGAATCGCGCAGCTCGCGAGAAATTCACGCGATCGATTCGCGCTTTATCGAATCAATTAATACTCTACCGTCCGCGGCGCGTGAATTCGCGCGCATCGGATTTGTAACGTCCGGTTAATCGCGTGTAGCGTTAATCGAAGTGGAAATTGGTCAGGCCGCAGTCGATAGCGAATTACATCGTTTACGTATCAGGAGCAGAAACAATAGAGGTCGAAGCGAAGGCAATAATCCACGTGGCAAACGTCAAAGCTCGACTCCACGACGCGAGCTTCCTCGCCGAAAATTCGCCCATTCCGCGATTCGCTCGGCGATTCGATTCCTGAAACGAGAGATCGAGAATCATCCCTCGTTTACGAAACGGACTTACTGATCGAGCGATCGAAATTCGTCCGTTTCGTAACGGACTCGAAGATCTGTACCGAAAAGAAGCGCGACAACGAGAGGTCGCGATCGCGACGAAGAAGCGAGGAATCGAATCTCAAGGAGGAGTCAGTAAATCTCTGTTCCAGCCCGATCAACTTACGAACGATTAAACGTCGAAACCGGAAGAACGGACAACAACGGGGCAAGCTTCCCGATCTCCGGCCTGTCAAAATAATCGAACGAATCTAATTGGACAGAGGCGAGGAATCGATTTAGATCCATTGGCACTGGTTTCTTTCACGACGTCGAGACCGGGGTAGGAATGGAGAAGGAATCGCGGATTCCGTGGAAAAGATCGAATCCGAGAAACGGAACACCGGGCCGATTGTACGCGCAGCGAGTATCGGATCGATGGCCAGCGCCGATATTGAAGGTGACATGTTTTGAAACACACCCCTTTCATCGGTGCCCATGTCTCGGTTTCTATGAGCGTATTTAGGAGGCGGTTTCTTCCCACGTGCTTGCCAAGAAGGGATATACGTGTCGTGTTACCCGGTGTTCCGTTGCGGCGCGAACCATGGCCACCGGAAGAAATTTTGACCGGTAGAAACCCGAAACTTCGATGGATTCTTGGTCCTCCATTTTCGTCCCGATCCGTGTCATCCTCGATCGCTGGCGAAAGCTTCCATCGACTCGCGCGACCGATTAAACTTCTCGCTGCTCTCGCGCGACTTTCCGCGCGAAATCCAGCTCGATGTGGACGGACGCGTGCCTCCGACGCGGTTGAAACGAAAGAAACGGTGGAATAGGATTCCAATCGATAGGGAATACGAGATCGTTCGAAATTCGAACGCGAACCGGACCACGAATCGTGGAATTTCTTCGCTCGACGAAAGCGTATCGACAGCGGTATCCAGCCACGGAGCCAATAAAACGTTCCAGTGACGTATCGCGCGTTCTAATACGTTTCAGGATGATCGTGCGACCTGCCATGTATCCGAAGAGGTCCATTTAAACGTCTCTCTTACGTCCGCGCCGGTGACATTACATATCCGGCCAGATATCGTTTGAATAAGTTAATTAAAACAGGTACGGCTTTCAGTTTAGCCGAAAACAAAGGCGCTCACTGTCAAACCAAACCAAAATAAGAACCATTCACGGTGGCCGTACTGCTTCGTGACACCCACACTGCGTTCGGAACGGAAAGAACCTCTTTTTGTCAGCGCTTGTCCACATTTATTATTTTCCTTCGAGTACTTCTTCCATTACGATCATCGAACCTGACGCGAGCAAGGACGTTTTTGCCACGATTCCCGAGAACACCGCCGTCTACTTTTCGCGCTTAAGAAATTGCAAGTTCCCCCGAGAACTCTGCCGCGCGGAAAGCTCGAAAACGAACGGACAGATTTTTCCTATGTAATTTAAAGAGAAAGTCCGTAGATCACGCTGTAATTACTCTTCAGCCGGTGGTCAAAGTCGGAGAAAGGGTAACCGTACGAAAGAAAGGTCGCGTCTGGAGGCCGCTGAGACATCAATTGCCCCAAAAAGTGTGTAATTTTCGTATTGCCTTTGACGTGGTCGCGATCAGAGCGAGTTGCAAGGCGCGCTTTGAATAGGAAACACGTCTCTTCTGGCACACGCACGCCATTTTTGAAAGCGAGGTGAAGTGTTCCATGGGGTGTCGGCCTAAGACACTCCTTTTTGCATTAATTGAAAAAGCCGATGCCACGAGACGCGGTGGTACATCAAAGAGAATGTTTTCGTTGTACGGAGCCATCGTGCAAACGAAATAATAAACAACATCTCGCTCCCGTTTCTAATGGGATGACTGCTTGCCACCGCGAGAGTATCGTCAGGGATGCCACGAAACCGAGAACTTTCTCGTCCGGTTACTCGCGAGTAATCGCACGGGCAATGCTCCGCGTTAAACGCGATCCTGCGAAAACCGAAAGATAATTATCGGGAAAACTGGAACTAGTCGACAACGTCCCGGATGCATTTCCTCGCCAACTTCCCCATTCTTTTCCCGCTGTCCTGTCGCCTCCGAATCGCGAGACTCGGGCCGGTCGTGGCAATCGGATTACGCCGATCATCCGATCGTTTCGAACCGTCTAGGACCCTGTGAGCTGCCGCGTTACGCGCGATGATTCGCGCCAGAGAGAAAGAGAGAGAAAGAGGAGGGAAGAAAGCAACGAGGGTGGAAGACGAGAAGGAAGAGAGAAGACGGGACCCCGTGTCCGTCGGCGAAGAAAATTCGCAGGAGCCGTTAGAAGCGTGCGTCGAGACTGCATCGAGGCTGCATCGGCGTCGTTCTGACGGCAAAGCGCGAAGACAAGAGTGTGCGGAGTGTAAGGTGCAATCGAGATTCCTGGGTATTTCGCGTCTACGTCGCGTGACACAGGCACCGAGGCGTGCACGTACACGCGCAGACAGCTAGGCAAGATATATCCACATGTTTCAACGTGTCTTTGCATACATTATCTTCCGTGGGGGTGACGGAGCGGCTCGGCAACCCCCTCGGCAGTGATCCGCAGCGAGCGGCGAGCCTCCCCGCGTACTCCGCCGCAAGCCCCTTTCCGCGGGGCGAGCAGAGAAAAATGCGCGATATAAAAGGAAAAATTTTTCTTTGCCCTCTGATTGGCGGTTGCCGTGGCAACACCCGGGCCACCTCGGCCTCTAATTATTTCCAGACACTGAGAATCGAACGAGCTCTCCCACGAGCTGCCGGAATAGCCCGGCACACACATTTTTCCACCGTATCCACCGTCAGCATCGCGTGCTCCGCGGGGTGGAGGAGGAGAAACCGCCACCTCCTTCGCCTCTCCTCGCCACCCCTCGCCACTCCGAGCCGCGCCACCCCTCGCCACTCCGAGCCACCTCACCCCTTTCTTCCTCACTCCCTCTCTGCGCGCCACCGCGTTGCTCTCGAGGGTGTTGATTGTTGATAGTCGTGCCACTACGCCACGGGAGCGAAAGACAGAGAATGCGAACCGGGCGAGAAGCGAGGAGGGGGTGGGCCTGTCACCGGATAGACGGATAGATGATAGATGCGCGCGGCTAGGTGGTCTTTACCGTGGTTTAAGCAAGATAATCGGTAAGAGCATCGAATTGCAGATCACGACCGAATCGAAAATGGAAATGCTCGGTGGTACGATTGGAAGGAACTTGGCTGTATCGACGCGTTCCCGGTAATTCCTATGCAACGAGTGCTTTCGTCCCCCGACTACTCGCGGCCGAGCGTCGTCGACCCGCCAACCAAATTTGCAACGTCGAGGAGGATCGAGATCGAACTCGATAATCCGTTTATAAACGGAACGGGGAAGAAAGCTGGCGACGAACGAGGATCGAAAGATGGCGAACACGCGAGTGTATCGCGGCTCGGCAACTGCGACAACGGCACATTCGCGCGCGCTGTGCCTCTCTCTAATCAAACGCAATTTTCTGCAGGTTCGCAGTCGCATCAAAGCGAAGCGGTTGAAAGTCCGCGAGAGGGCGTAGACGATTCGTAAACGACAGAACTTTTCACGCTGCATTTCCAGCTGGCACATCAAAGCTGTTTCGTCGTTCTTCGTCTCGTCGCCGGTCAGGTTAAAGCACGGATGCAACGCTCGCTGCGGGAAATGATCAAGGAAACCTATATTCTTCCGTCGAGAGGACGCCGAGTCGAGAGTTTTAATGGACGGCACGTCGATTTAATGAAAAATTTCTTCGAAACGAGGAAATTGTCCGATCAGACGAAAGGACATACGCGAAAACGAACGCCTCGGCCGCGACGTCGCGATCCCGTCCAGCTATTCCTCCGCGAAAGAGCGCACTCGCGTCGCTTGGTCGGATGATAATGCGCGTTCCTTCCGTGTTTGCGAATCTCCTGGCTCTCTCGATATTCCCCTCGAGTAGCAACGAGGTTAGCACCGGCAGCGAGTAAACCGAGTGCAACAACGACGTCGTTGTTTTCCTCGTCGCGTGCTCCAACTCCCCGCTCGCTCTTGTCACGGGAGTGACAGTGAGAGTACACGAAGGATCTGCGATGCAGAGTTGCGACGAGGAGGAGCGAAGAAAGGAACAGAAGGAAATCGCTGGAAACGCGAACAGCAACAGGAGGAAAGTGGACAATGCGATTTTGTAGGCCTAACCACGCAAATACGCCCATTGTCGCGTCGCGAGCACCGGTTCCATGCAAATGGATGCTGCGAGGTACGTCGCGAAGTTTGCATCTAGGTAATTTTCGTTGTTCCGCGCAACCAGTACCACCCTGAGCACATTGTGCTGGAAGAATGTCGAAATGCGAGAATACGCGTTCCCCTTGCACGGGAATCGTGGAAAAGAGTCTTCCCTCCTTTTCCAAATGCAAAGACAGTACCTCTGTTTTCGATAGGCAACGCTAGTTAGGGTGCTTCTTTCTTCGTCGCGCGAAAAATCTGCTCGCGGCTCGAGGGTGTTCGCGCGGTTCCTTCCCTCCGTCATCTGAATGTCGCGGTTGTTTACAACCTCCTTGTCTTCGGATAGAATGACAAAGGAAGTATGGGTTTTCTTTCGTAGGAATACCGTTGCGACAGCAAACACGCGATACCCATCGACTGCTTGTATGCCAGGCAAACGACGAAATTCTCTATAAATGGCGACAAAAGACTGTATTTTCCCTGTCTCTACACCCGACACCGTCTTCGATCATCGTACAAAAGGGACGATATAAATGTTTGATAACCCCGGCTCGGAAATCCAGCGAACGATCTCGCGCTTTGTGCTCGCAAAGCGGTCGCGCGATTCACGCGGCAGAGAGGACGCGAGGAAAGACGGGACGGGACGCGATCGGAAACACGATGGGTCAAGCGTGGTGCACAATGGACGAGCATGGAGCGGGGGGTAGAGAATGGAAGGTGTAGGAATTGAAGGGAACATGAAAAGGCTCGCTGACAAGTCTCGAGGTGCGGCTCCATGGCTCGGGCTCTTCTCAAATTTCAAAACTCGATTCTTCGACAAATTAGCTCGGACATTGAGGAGGTGGTAGAACCCTGACGGACCCGTTTTCATTCGATTATTCGCGTCCGTGGGACGTTGGCCGCGTTTTTACGCGTCGGTCCGCGGCCGGCTCGAGTGGATCGGCTGAGAGCGGTCACGGAACATCTTGTTTCGGTCTTTTACCTGACACAGTATCTTTGTGCATGTTTGCGCCGAACCAATGGGCCCGGGATAATGCACGGCGAATCGAATTTTCGCAGGTATTTCACCGGTATTCTTCGCACCCCTGCGATTCTTCGCGTGGACGTGAAATCGTTGTCATTCGGTGACATATTCGAGGATGTTTTGCTTCCACCGGTGATCGAGTGGAATTGTTTAGCCGTTCCAGGTGTTTAGAATGCAATCGACGTGGAAATTTTCTGCGGCGCGACGGAGAAACAGAAGAGGGGAAAAGTAGAGCGAGGAATATCGAGGAAAGTAATTTTTCCACGATTCCGGAATGACGAAAATCGACGAGAATGGCTGTCGCGTCTCGTCGACGCGACGTGTCGATGAGAAAATTGGAAAATTAGATTCCGACGTGCAACGTCGAAGGATACCGAGGCCACTTTCGAAACCTCGTAAGAGCGACTTCTTATCGAATTTATTCTTGCCCCGTTGCTTCCAGCCTTCGTCGCATATTTGCACCTTCCACGCGGAATTCGTGTACGTCGAAGAAAGACGCGCGTTCGACGTGACAGAAATTCGACTGGAAAACTGCAGAAATTAGGAAATATCAGAAAATCAAAGTGTCCGCTTAAAGTCCAACTCCTAGACCGTTAATTGCAGCATCAAGCTCTTCTCCTAACTGGCAATCCGAGAGAATCGAATTCAGGCTGGAAGGAAGACGAGCTTTATCGGTAGCTGCTACGACGAATACAATTAACACCGAATATTCCCGTAATCGTTCGCGCTGCCAAGTAGAATCGGAATAAATTCAGAGAAATCGAGACTCCTCAGTGCCTGCGCTAATGATTCCTCAACAGGCGGCCGTTTTTCGTTAACGGAACGCCTCGTCGCGACTGCGATCCGCGGCAAATTTGCGCGTGTGTTGCAATTCGCATGCTAACTACACCGTTCTCTCCCCGAAGAAACGGAGGAAAATCGAAGAGCAAAGGCACCGGCCGTTGTTATCGCCGAGGAAGATGATCGTCGCCGGTCGCAATTAATTTAGCGTACAGGTAACGAAGTATACCTGTGCCATATCGTTTCTTTCGCTTTTCTATATTTTACATCCCCTGCAATTTATTCGTTTTAATTAATTTCCATCACGACAGGACGACGCGACTGCGTACAATTCGTTACTCTCACGCGCATTATACGATGCAAATAAGCATATAAATAATGAAGTCGGCGATGCGCAACAATTTAATTACAACGTTCACGCGGATTTCTTCCCCCGAACTTACGCGGTGTTCCCGCTCGGAACCGTGTAGGTACATCAGTAATTACGACAAAGACGCACAAGTGCTGCTAATGAACTCTTCATTCAGGGCCCGACTACAAATAATTTACATCCTCGGACGGAGGAGATGTAATTTCTATCACAATAACGCTTCTCGC
The DNA here is from genome assembly GCF_001483705.2 of Eufriesea mexicana. Lineage (NCBI taxonomy): Eukaryota > Metazoa > Arthropoda > Insecta > Hymenoptera > Apidae > Eufriesea > Eufriesea mexicana. The sequence goes on from NW_016914879.1 coordinate 51,113, forward strand.
CTCTCCGCGAAAGTGTAATGCCTCGTCCGCTCGTAAATCGCGAATCTTACTGAATAAACATTCGCGGTTCGACTAATTGCAAAGTGGATAATGAAATTTCGAAGCTCGGCAGCTCTCTGGGTGAAGAAGTGTCCGAAATCTCGGCGCGTTCCATTGCCTTGCAAGAAATATTTCTACGGGCTAACGGGAATACCTCGCTACGTAAATTTTCCTTCAACGAGACAAGGACTTTGCGATTTTTCGAGCAAGCGGAGGATCGAGTACGAAGAGAAATCCGAAGAGGCAAACTTCTTCGGGCAAACTTCTTCGTTCATTCGAGATATCGTCGTTCGTTCGAGACGATCCCTCGTTTCTAGCTGTCCGAATTGGACTTGGGAGAACTCGATGCTCGAATGGAACGTTGAGTTGATAAACGAAGAAACGAGTAGAAACGGCGAGGTTAGATTTTACAATGTTTCCAGTCAGACGGCGAATTCTACTTAAGCTGTCGGCGAGGTAAGTGAACGGGTAGGCCTACGGTGCCGACGGATCGCGGCTCCCGTCGCGCGGCAAACTTCGGCCAAACTTCGTTTCCTCGTCTCTGGATAAGGTATATTAAATTTATTCGAACCTCGTTTACGGATTACGCGAAGAAAAGCTGAAAAGCGGTTACAGGCGGGAAGGTTTTCCTCGAGAATCAGGTAGACGAATATAATCGGTTAACTCGAACGACTTTAGAACTGGTCGAAAAATCGTCAACGCGTCGTTTCCTCGAAACTTCGACTTTTGCCGTTCGTATCGCGATCGAGGCGCGATAAATCTTTGGAAATCGTAATAAATCTTCCAATCGGATTGGTCGGCCTGTGGAAGAAAGTTACATCGATTTGCCTATTTTACGAGCAGCCCGTGAGACCACCCTTGACAATGCTCGGGCTTGATTCGAGGGCGAATCGAATTTCACGAGTTTGCGGAGCTTGGACGACAGGCGGTTTTTCGAAGTGTTTGAAAATTTTCATATTTACGACGTATTCCATTATGCCGCGGAGAGTTCGGAACGAGAGGACCGCATTGAAATCCCGCTGGACAAAAGTTGCGTGTCGCCGTCGATGTGTCCAAACATTGTCGAGCGCAGATGTCCCGGGCCCCGGACTTTTTACAATAAGAACATATCCATTCAGGACGCGATACGCGCGAACTTTTCCCGAAACGTCCCGAAAAATATTTTATCCCGCTGCGGTTCGACGTGGACACGTCGACGGTCGCGAATCTCGCGCTTATTTCGAGTAAACTCGCGGTTCGACGGACGTTTCCTGTAATCGTACATTGTTCCTTATCGAGCGGACAAATTTCCCCGTGCGAGGCAGAGGCGCGGAAGAAAGCGTGTACGGTTGAAAGCATGCGTTCGTGGTTATACCTCCTGCGTAATCCCAAAGCCTTAACCCAAACAGCCGTGAGAAAACGACTCGAATCGAAGAAACAGCGTCTACGAGAGATATAGGCGAACAAAGAAGAGGCGGCGAGAAAGAAAGGAGAAGAAGAGAGAAAAAAAGAAGCAGAAGAAAAGCACGAATCGAAATAAAAGGTGGAAAAGCAAACAGAAAAAAAAAACAAAAAAGAGAAGACATACCGATGGAAGGATCCTGGCGTATCAGGCGTCGATCGACGTGCCCTGTCCCCCCCCCCCCCCTGCGTCGAGCATCCGAGCAAAGGGAAGAGATAAAAGGGTGGAGCAAGGAGGAAACGAGGCGATCGAGAGAAAGAAAAAGCGAATGCGACGTGTAAACTGCGTAACCTGACGCCACGCACTGGTGGCAAAAAACTAAACGCAGAAAAGGGCACGGAGCTCGGGTCCGTGACGGAGCAGCGATCGTGAACTATTTCGAAAACCATGGCCTGTGTGCGCCGATCTTTCTCCCCTCTCTTTCTCTCTCTCGTCAGCTTACCCCCGAGTGCGTGTTCCTTTCCCTATTGCTCGTTAGCCCTCCCTCGCACTCTCTCTCTCTCCCGCTCGTTCGCTCGCCCCTGGGCCCCCTATCAGTTGCCTCGCCTCGTCGTTGTTTCTCTGTTCGCACGAATTGGTATTATAGCGCAGCCCTCTCGAACGAACAGAGATGCAGTTCGATTCACGCGTGTATTTACGCGAGTCGCAGATTCGCACTCGACGCACTCGCAGTCCCGCGAGTGTTGCGTGACGCGCGAGGTTGCGTGTGCGCGTGTATACGCTCGTATCGATACAGATGCGGTAATGCATCGAGAAGGGGGCGGGAGGAAGCGGTAAATTTCGACAGAAACAGAGAGAAAGGGACAGGGTGCTCAGGGGACGGCTCGAGGGAACAGGGGGCGAGTTTGGAAGGTTGCAAAGGTATACAGAGGAGAGCAGGAGTAGAGAAAGAAGGCGAGAAAAGCGGAGACGGATGAAGTGAGAGAGATGAGAGTCGCGAGCGGAGGGTAAAGAGGCGAGGGTCGGTGTGAGAAAGAGAGAAGGATACGCGTCTGCAAAGGAGAAATCATTAAAAAAATCCGAAAACAAAGGAGAGGGGGCGTGCCTCGAGCCAAGATGGCCGTACTACTGGCGGCCCGGAGGCAGGAGCTTTTAATTAATGCAAAAAAAGCGAGGGGTGCGCGGTGGGAAGGGGTAGTGCCGGCAAGGGAGTCGGGGAGTTCAGGAGCACGACGCCTCCCGATTTCTCCAGGCCTTTCCCCCTCCCTCTTTTTTTGCCGCCCACCGTGCACCGATGCGGTTTTCGAATAAAGTCGAAAATACCGATCGGCGATGCTCGAAGTCGTTCGACGCTATATACCTGGTCGCGCGACGCTTCGTCGCTGCGAATCGACCAAGCACGACGCCTCGTCTCGCCTCGCCTCGCCTCGCCTCGCCTCGCCCCGCAGCGCCTCGCCGCGCCGCGCCACGCCACGCCGATAATAATCTCGCTCGAAAGGGCTGCCTCTTTGCGCTGACTGTACCGTAATGGGGTAGATGTGTGCTTTGTGTGCACCAGCCCTTCGGGAGTGTTACAACGGGTGGGGATATCCAAACAGGAGGTGGGGACATTCGTAATAACTCAGCCTAGAGTCCCTGCCAAGCGGAGAGACGCGGTCGAATTACGGAGAAAAATTTCCAGCCAATTTCTTCGCTTTTCGAAAAATCACCCCTCCATTTACAAGCGATTATCGATTACGGAACATTTGAGTCGCAATCGCGTACGGTTTGAAACGTTTGGCGATTGCGCGTGAAGGAGCAGTCTCTTCGTATACAGGCACCCTTCCGCCCGCACAAAAATCAACATGGCAGGGAGGACGCAGAGATGGCGGCTGCGGGCCGACTCTCGTCTCGTTTCGTTTTCTCTCGCCCCCTCCGTGGCTGGGAAACCCGATTATCAGATTTAAATGCGAAATCGCGGGGGCTGCGACGTAACCAGGCCCGAAAACTAAACGCGGGGATCGAGCGGGAGCGTAAATCGCCGCTAAATAACCAGCTAACGAGCCGACTTACGAGAGAATTCTTCGTCGTCACCGGCGAACCGGTGACTTTGCCGCATCCGAATCTCGTGAACCGACGAATTTGCATGCAATCCGTGCCCTAATGCGATCGAGGCTGTCTTCTCTCGCCTCTGCCGGTAGAATTTCAGAATTATCCCTCGGCCGAGTTTTTTGTTATGCATGAACTACGGATAAACGTTCTCCAGGCCGACGAGAGGGATGTCTGACACGGAGGGTGACACGGTCGAATAATAAGATGCTTCGAGAATCCTACCCTTATCCTTTCGCCAAAAAATAATCTCGCTGTGACCGGTTTTCCCGCGATATCCGCAGCGCGATACTCGCGAGTTTCGATCAGTCGCTCTCCTCTGTGGTTCACCGATCGAAACGTAATATCGTAAATTTCGACAACGGAAAGTCCCACTGATAAATAGCACGTGCTTTTGTCGATATCGATCTCCTCGGTAGACGAGAGATCTAAGCTTCTGCGGCATAAACACTCGCGATTATATTCGAATTATTTGCGAGAATGCAAAGTACGGACGAACAGTGAAACGAAGGTGTCCGAAAATCAGATTGGACATCGATTTATATGGAAGAAATCGTTTCGAAATTGATCCGATCGTTTCGATAAAAGTCCCGTCTGTCGTCGAAGGTGTTCGCTTCGAAATTGTGAAAAAATTTCGCAAATTAATCGCGCGATATTCGCGAAAATGCACTGCGAGCGAGCCATGTCGCGGAGGCGTTCCGTCGTCCGCCATTTTTCTTTCCTTCCGGAGGAGAACGCGTTCACCGTACTGCAACCCTCGGTCTACGCATTTACCGTACGACACACGGGGGTTGTTTTCACGTGACCATGTTCAATTACTTACCGAGCGTACATCGGCATCGACAAGGGAAAGCAAGACTTTGGAAGGCGGCTGCGTTAAGGGTTGGTAGACCGGAGCCATTAGTAGAAAAATATTTTCCAAGGGGCTATTTCGAGTGCCACCAGCGTAAACCCTTTAGGGCTGCAGCGGAACGACAGGGGCTATAAACGACTTACGTGCCTCGATTAAATGCTTAATGACAAAATGGCGACTGCACCAAGACGCTCGGCGTGAGAATATTCGCGGCGATAACCTATCGCGAAATCGTTTGCGACTTCGTGCAGATAATATTACTCGTATCGCTATCTCGAGAGCTGCGTCGAGTAAACAGCGAAAAATTCGTATTCGTAACGTTTTACAAAGAATTTTAATTTATAAAGCAACACCCACGTTGAAGCAGGAATTTTCTCGCTATCAGCGAACGGAATACGCGTCTCGTCGTTGATCCATCCCGTTCGATTTATCAACGGTGTTGCAAAATTTAATTTCCGATCTCGTACCACCCTCCTCGAACCCTTGGCTCTGCTTTTTTCATAGGGAATCTTCTTTGACATCGCGAGACGTGGCAAGAACACACGGAAACGTATGCATAAACGATGATCACACGCGACGAAGGTACAGCGTTCTCAAGATGGCGACCGTCGCGCCCCTCGAATCGCGGAGGACGCCTCGACGCCCACGGAGGAAGATAATCGAATGCAAAAATAGGGTGCTCGGTGGTGGTGGGCTCCGGATGAAAATTTCAAAACGTACTAGGTTACGACGTAAGCGCGCAATTGTTGCAGATACCATTAAACGGTAAACCGGTCGGTTCTGACGCGTCCCCCGGAAATAATGACGGTAGCGTACTTAACATATGCGCATAAATCTATTATTAAAATTCACGTCCTTTGTACTAGCGCGTCGACATTTTTATTTCTGGACCCTAGGTCGGCGTACATATGGAGCCTTCGTGGAATCTGAGAGCCGCATTAAAACCGCGCCATCCATATGCCGTTGCGACTCTAATCATAGCTATTATCGCGAATACGCCACGACACCCCCGCCATTCACCCCTCCTTTTAACCCACCATCCTATTCTTCTCGCAATGTACGAACGTATAACGTTAATGACAGGAGGTGCGCTACCACTGGCAAGAAAAATCATGACCGATGGCGGCTCTCGATATATAGCCGCTCCCTGTTTTATTCGCGTTCCTTTTTTCCTGCGTTTACGCGCAATAACGTCACGGTGGTTGACTCATAGAAGAGGCAGGGGTGCCGCAAATTCGCGAATTTTCTCCATCGGTGTAAATCGGATACGGCCGAGTAACGGAAGAGGACGTTCCCTCGGAGGAATCGTTCTCGTCCTACGGGGGTAAGATGGGCCTGAGTTTAATCGCGAGCCACGATGCATCGACAGTCCCTTCTGTTCCGCGGAGTCTCTCATCTCAGCCTCGAAGATCTCTAACGCCGTTAGATTCCATTTTCACCATTTTCACCTGCTATTTCTTTATCTAAAACGCTATCGACGTGGTTCGTGAAATTACGTATCACGGTAGAATCAAGGAGGAGTCTCGTGGAAGCAGGAGTCTTACAGAAAGCGCGGTGGACGAGGAGCAGGAAGAGGAAACGCTCGTCCGCAAGATATCGAAGAGTACAACACACAATTTTCCTCGAACCACTAACTCGCTACAAAAGATGTCTTCTGGTTGTGACAAGCATTCAGTGGAAAGGCAGCGAGGCAAAGGGGAGTGAGGAAGAGGAGAAAGTTCCTCGTGGAAGCGAAAGGACATCGTAAGATAGCGTGCAGGGCGACAGTGCCTTTAGGATTCTCGGACGAGGGCACTTGACAATGGCCAGAACGAAACGACTTTTCCGCGTCGGACCTTTGACAAGGCGAGCTCTCGCTCGAATATACCGCATCTCCCGCGCTCGTTTTATTCTCGTCTCCCGACCCATCGGCCTTTTATTCCAGCGGCAGGACTCGCTCGCGAAATTGCTGATAGAAATTTTAGCAATTTTCCAAATGGTTCCTTTCTTGACGAGAAATCGAGCGGTCAATTAAAAGGGACGAGGAGGATCTCGGCCCTTGTACGGAAATGAGAGCCAGAGACGTCCCTCGTCCTTCCCCGGACGACGAATTACGTTCCAAGTCATCCGTCTTCGATCCGATACCTTCGACTTGATTTTTCCCATCCTGGAGAGCGACATTTGCCGCTTCGAAATTATTCCTGGTCTGACTTTAGACCGACGACATGCTTTTCGCTTTCCAACTCGTATCGCGAGCTTCGCCTCGAGAACACCTGCGAGGGAGGAACACGGTAATTCGCGTTTTCCGAAATTTCTTGCACCTCGAGGTAAAGTGTATCGAGAACAATGGGAAGACACAACCCCTTCGAAGCCTCCACGACGATGGATGAAAGGAATTTTCGGTAACGCAAAGTGCGAGCAGAAGAAATATCGATAAGGGTGGAAAGAACGGTAGAGTAATGGTTTTACTGTTTACAACCAACGGAGCATACAGCCATTTTCTATCAAGAGTTAGCTCGTTAGCGTTTAAGCGTAATTGCATCACTCGTAACTGGTGTGCCCCGAGGGGGCCGAATCGCCTTACAAAGTCGCGTGAGTCATTTTGATTGGATCCAGAAATTAAGGGTGGTAAAATGGCGGCCGCACGAAACTGCCTTTGGCGAAGAAGCTGGGGTACGACAATGACAGCTCAAATATTACGGCCGTCTTGTATCTTTTCTAATTGCAACCAGCTAACGAGTAAGCGAGATACCATCGACGACGGTCTCATCGTTTTTAATTTATAATTGTCTACGATATTATCGTCTCACCAATATTTTCGTCGTCGCGAGCGCTTTGCTGGAAATAATTATGCAATAATTATGCATTTCAAGGACGATCGAGCGCGCATTGCAAGGGCAAACGAACGGAATTTGATAACAATCTCGCAGGCACCCGCCACATTTCACGATCAACCAACTGATCGCGTTACTCTAAATTACATTTTCAACGCGACGATTCTGAAAATTTAACGAGTCGTAAAATGCTAATCGTCTTCTATGGGAGCTCGAAGCTACGACGGTGAATTAATTTCTAATTCCATAACGCGACGCCTCGGTGCCTAAAATCTTTCTCGAAGATCCGCCGCAAGAAATGAAAGAAATGAAGCAAATTTCGGAAATTTGATTCGATCAGGCACACTGTTCCTGCCACGCCAAAAATTTCCACAAATTTATCTAGAAATATACGGAATGGAAAGGAGGAAAAGAGGACACGATGAACGTAACGAGGCACGGCAGGAATCAGCTTAAGCTGCTTCCGATCTTGCCCCGTTGGCGGGCAATCGGGCGCCGAGTAATTCTCGAATTTAATAAGGAACTCGATCGAGGATCGTTAATAAAATGAAGGGCAGCATCCGCGAGGAACGGCACGAAATAGAGCGAAACGCTGCAAGACGTCGACGATTCGCCGATATCAACGAGATATCCTGGTATTTTATCTCATTCGATTATCAGGCACGCGGACTCGCGGCATTATCGAATTTATTATCAATTTTCGGCGAACGGCAATTTCCCGCGGCAACGAAGCCACGCTGCTTGCCAGTGATTTCCACCCTTTTTCAACCGGGGGACTCCATTTCTATCTCCAGTCGACCGGAAGTCTCGCGCGAATGGCTGCTCAGCCATTTCCGCACGAAGAAGAAATCAAATGAGCGAACGATGGAACCCGCCGGGTATTGGAAGGGGACGTTAGGGTGATGTACTAAAAAGACATGCTCCAAGGAAGGGATAAGGGTCCCCTTCGGCACTCTTACCGTACCCTTCCAATAATTTTAGAGAATGTTTCGACGTTTCTTCCTTCGCGCTGTGTCTCCTCCTTTTTTCTTTTTTTCATTTCCCTCGAGTTTGCACTCGGCCTTTCCTTCTATCGCGTAACGCATCGCGTGTCTACCAAAGCGAGAAATCCTATTTCCCATCGTTAAGGATAAACGTCCTCTCCTTCCTTCCACCGACGTTCTCCATGCGCCGGACTCGCGAGAGCTGAGAATCCCGCTGACTGGACACCGTGCGAGAATCGCTCGACATCGGTATATCCTGTTTGCGATTTCTAGTTTTCACCCTTGGTCGCTCACTCCACCATCGCCGTAACGAGATTTCGTAAAGTATCAATAAATCCTCGAGCAAAGTTCCGTCGAAAATCCAGACTTTCGTCTCGAACGAAGCTTCGATAGCCTGTGCACTTAAATATCGTACAAATATGACCAATATTATAGCAAATGATTTCTAAACCGTGGCGACAGAACGTTGTTGTAAGGAATTATGTCTCTCGATACTGTTTCGGTAGAAAAAGTTGTTCATTTGACGAGAAAAATAGTATATATCCACGATTTATGCTTTTATGCTCCTCGATCTTCGATGAAAAAAGCGTCGATGATATATGGAGTGTTTATTAACAGACGAGTCCAGTCGTCCACGAGAAGTCTCTTTGCTTGTATCGTTAAATTTTACAATTTTTCTAACAAATGTCCGATATTTTATCACCGTGCGTTCTTCATTTTTATACCGCGTGCTGAACGAACGTTTGTCGCATCGTAGTGCAATTAGCAAGTGGAAATGTGGCTTTTAAAAATGCGACGACCCATCCAGGATGGAGGACAGAGGTCTCCGAAGCAACGACGAGCTGTCTGCGATTTCAATTCGTAAGTATATTTAATTTATTCGATTTTACGAATTCAATATGGCTACTCGCGTGTAAACTTGTACGTGGTTTCGCGAATTTTTGTTTCAACCCTGCATCGTTCGATATTTATTTCTCTCATTCAGGAAGGAAATCGAGGAGTCAATTTTTATTTTATTCCATCTCGTTGAAATCGCGTTAAAATTGCTTGTCTTGGTGGAAAATAAAACTGAACGTTTTATCGCTTTCTTATTGACGCGTGTTGATTGAAATCGCGCTGAAACGTACTTTGGTAATTTTCCCATTGTACCGTCGAGCACAATGTGAACTTAGTTATCCAACTAGGGTGTCCTTATCTGGCAACAAGTTGCGAATAAGCTACTCCGAACTAGCTTTAACGAGAATATCGCGTGCACGCGTTTAATAAAAGTCATTAGAACGGTCAGGAGTTAACTTGCTCCCTGTTTATTTCCGTCTAAATAAAATTAAGGAACTTCTAGTAGCAGAACGTTTAAACAAAGCTGCTTCACTCGCTGCAACTGTCATTTATCCTCGGAGAAAGTTTCGCGGCATTTGCAATCATTTCGTTCGTTGCTCATTAGCTTTGCTTTACCCCGTTTCACGGTTCCGAACGCTGGTAGAAGAAACGTGAAACGAGAAACATTCGCGTGATAATAAATCACCAAAAAACGAAAGGTATAAAATCCTTCGAGACGGGGTTGAACGGGTTAGAACAAATTCACTTTCAACGAACAACAGTTTGGTAGGCTCGGAGCATTTATTTCTTCCTCCACCTCTCGTATTCGATTTTCGACCGATCGAACGATTAGTTCTCGAATGATTCGGATCTCGTCCAAGCGTTTGCCAATTTTCCTTTCGGCCGGTGGAGCAGAGAGGAAAATCATGAAACGAGAAACGAAAAACACGGAGGAAAGACGAGAAACGAGCCGTTCGAATGACTGATCATTGAACTCAATCACGACCGGTGGAAAGCCCTGGAGCGAATTCGCGAGTAACGATCAGCGACGATCCAACGATTCCGCGACAGAGCGAAAAAGTCGCAGACAAAATACCTTCCTAATCCATTATCGCGAAGGCGTAGTTTGCCTGGAATGAGCCGGAGCTATCGTCTTCGCCTGCGTCCTGCTCGTGCCTGATCGTGGACGGTATCGAGAACCGTTAGGAAGAAGCAGCCATTCCCTCTTCCTTCCTTCCTTCCTATATAGCCGAGTTACGAAGAACCATGAGAGGAAAATGAGAATGGGAATGGTGGACGTACGGTTCGGCGTACACAGGTGGATGATAAGTGCACGTAAATGACACACGTGTATAGGCTCGGGCCGGGAAAGGGGAGGATTTGCGAGGCTAGGAAGAGGAAGGCGGGCAGGGAGCCGCGGCAGCGTGGAGACGCGAGATGGCAAGGGAACTCGCGAAAGGGTGGTTGGACGGATAGCGAGGGGAAGGACGGAGTAAAGGGGGCCAGGTTGTACGCGATGTGTGCGACGGCTTGTAGCGGGAATAGGAATATGAATATTCCTGGTGTTGGCACAGCCTGCGGGATATATATTCAGAAGCGAGTCACCCCGCCCGCGGAAAAAAAGTCGACAATGCACCGAGGGGTTGCGATTTAAATGCAGTCCGCGGTGATTGGTGAACCCGCGGGGTGGTGGGCGTGGCCGTCGTGCCTTATGATTTTATATGTAGCCTCTTGATAGCTCCAGCTGCCCCCTTCCGCCCCTCTACCGACTACTATCCGACACCCGACCACCCCCTCCCCCGGCGGCGAGCCTCTTCCTCCCCCGGCGCATCAGGCTGCATCCGTTCGAATGCATAAAATACACGTAAGTGCGAGCTCGCTCTCTCTGGCTCGAGTGTAACGCGCATAATAGATGAAGAAAAGAGTGGGAGCCTCCCCCTATATGTCTACGAGAGGGAAAATGGAAAAATATTTTTCCATTTCACCCTTGCGATGGTACGCGCTCCTTACCGGCGCTCAGACGAGCACACGTGACTTGCCACCTCTCGCTACTTCCACCCCCTGAGGGTCAGTCCTTTTTAGGCGTCCATATAGACGGACTTTGTCTTCGTCCTTTCTTTCTGCGCGTGCAACTACGCTTCCTTGTAACGAGCAAACCTTCCATCCACACGGTTCCTCGAATTTTCCCTAATTTTCCCCGTCATTTTTCTTGCCATTAATCGTGCGCGCGCCGTCAGCGAGCTTGCAAATGGAAACGTGCGATTCCGATTAACTACGCGGTCATCGAGAGACGGTACTCCGAAGGTTGACCAGAGATCGAAGAATTCTTAAAGCGAAACGCTCGAGGATTGCCCGTTCGTTACAATTCCGAATCCGATCGACCATTTGATCGGTGAACGAAGTAACAGCGCGATGAATTTCTTCAGCCGCTGGAAACTTCTTTCCTCCATCGACATCGATGCAATCTCGACGTCTAGATAACGCGCTGGAAAAGGCTGCGACCACGTGGCTCTGCCTTTCGATACAGATCGCAGGCTGAGGATTAATAGATAGCGAGTGTCGAAGGGCCCTCTCGCTTCTCGTGTTTAGCTGTTTCAGCACATTAATATTCATACGGTCCCGAGTCCCTTGCGCCGATCCTCCTCCGCCTCAGCAGCCTCCTTTTCCCCTGGTCTTTGCTACCCCCTGAGGAACCGTCACGCGTGATTGTCGATGCAACTGCATTTTTGAAAACTCAGGGGGCGCGATGGCCGGTCGCGCCGGGTATACAAACATTTGTCCCTCTCCACCTGAACGGGACACATGGCAAAATCGCTGTTCTGTCAAAAAGGGATGTCGCGGCGAAGATGATGCTCGAGAAGTTCCCTGGGATCAGGCGCCATCGCGATCGTTTCGCGTGTTTGCGGTAAACTCGAATCGAGAGCGCGCAATCGAATCGATAGATCGACTCGCGGCAGTGTTCAGGTGCTCTCGGGCATCTCGACCCGAATTACGGGAAATTTAAATACGCCGCGGTGCAAGTGTCTCGGATCGGAACGTAAACGAACGGTGTATCCCGAAGAGGAGGAACGAAATCACCGTGTCGTTTTATCCGACGAAAGTACGCGTACTCTGGTTCGCGGAAACTTCCCTCCCCGACTTTACATTCTTCTCGTCGTCAGACGCGTCCTCTCCGGTGAGCGAAAAGCAGGGGCGAAAGAAGAGTTACTAGCCTAACTAGCGTGCTTTCATGTATGGCACTACACGTGCTGAGGCCACTAGAGCAGAAGTGCCAGAAGATTCTCAGGGTTTGTTAGTAGAGGCCTGTTGCATCTTCGCTAGCCTCGGGCCATGCTGAAAAATCTCCGGAAAGCTGGCTCACGAGGAGGAAGAAAATACCGAGAAGTGCCAAAAGCGACAGACTGCTTCTTTTCCTCTCGGGATACTCGAGACACGCGTCGTCCGAGATTCTAAACCGCGATACTAACGGAACCACGTTGCCCCCCGTCGAGTACCTTGTTTCCCCCCGTGATTTTCGCAAGCAGAATCTACTTCCGGCTACGTCATTCTCCGAGCACAAATGGTAGAAAAAGTTGGAAATTGTCGCAAAAGGACCGACACTGTTGATCCGCTCGGAAAATTTTCGGGCAAACGACGCCCCTGGACGATTTGCCGATCGAAGGAATAATAAGAAAGCTGTATCATCCGGCAACGGACGAAATTTCTCAGCAGCCATCGCGCGAATCCATTGAAATCGCTTTCTAAACCCGTGTCGAAAGCCTGGACCGAGCGGATCCTCTGAAAATAGAAAACGGAAAGAGCTGGCGTCGGCCGGCCGACAGCTCGCGTTCCCTTTAAATGACTAATCAAGTAGTCAACCGTAATTATGTCTTGCCAGACCTATTACCAGCCACCCCATCCTATTCTCCCGTCTTCAGCGCGTTAAATATCGAACAACGTTCAATCGTCGATTCGCTTTCCATATGCCCTCGCCAAATTGATCGACGTGACAGTGACGGCAAAAATTACAATTACAACAGCATCGCCCTCTCTCTCTCTCTCTCTCCGCGAAGGATTAGATCGATCCCTCGATCGAAGATTCGAACGCGTGCTACGATCTCAACGCGAATATTACTCGCGAGTCTCGCGTGCTGCCTTCTACCAGCGAGCCTTCTGCCAGCGAGCCCTCTATCGGTGTACCTTCAACCAGTGCACCTTGTACCGATAAAGGGATCGAACGGAAATCGAGGATCGAGGAATCGGAGACAAAAGAAAGGGAACGCCGAGAAACGAGCGGAGGATGGTTCTCGGTTGGAAGAAAATTTTACCCTGCTCGAAAGATTTTCTGGCATCAAAGGGCGAAACGACGTTCACCGAAAACCTTGGTCGTAGGGTGTGCGGGAGGACAGGGAGGGAGGGTGGGCTCGAGGAGGAGAATCAGGATCGGTTCGATGCATTCGCGCGTCTTTTTTTCCAGCAACGGAGCCCGAACGAGAGAAGCACGTTCGCACCTGGCCCTGGACTTTGATCTTTGAACAAACATGGCTGCTGTAATTTCGTCGTTAAGGGGGCGTGGCACGTGTGATACCATCGTGGTTGCGTCGGGGGTCGTGCAAACAAGAAACGCGGACTCTTCGGGGGTTCTGTGCACCCCTTAACAGAGAAGGAAGGTCCGAACACAAGGGAGAGGCCAGTGTTCGTAGACGTGGCTGGGCGTGTAGGTGTTGGTACCTGCGCCGGGCAAGCATAATTATTTCTTAGCGGTGGCGCAGCCCATTGCTGCAATTAAAATGCCGAAGAAAAAAGAACGAGATGCGGTAATGAGAGCGTTTGGGGTGGTACGCGGCGTCCCATTAGATATTTCGATGTGTATCCGCGGGAAAATAAACCGAAATCGTTACGCGAATCATTATGGCCGGTTCTTTTTATGCACGCCACGCCTTTATGAATTCGATGGGCGCAATGAAAATAATATCCGTGGCTCTTTCCATTTCGCTTCTCGCATTGCGAGCGGAGCTATCGAAAGGAGAGCTAAGCGCGTTCCTTTCCGTCTATTTTCCCCGGGGAACGTCCGATACGATGGAATAGCTGAAACGAATCGGTTCATTACCGTCGCTAGTATCTCGCGAATCGCTGAACCACGCGCAAACATGCGTCAAGGGAAACGCGGATACGGAAAATCAACGATTCCAAACGAAAGGAAACAACGAAGCAAGCTAAAACGCGTTGCTCTATCCACGCTTCGCGATCGCGTAACAATCGTCTGAACGAAGTGGCAGATTGCCAACGAAATCTCGAACGCGTTCGATCCCTGGGAACCCGTATCGTGATATTCGCGTGGAACTTACCGAGCGACGAGCGAATTTCAAGAGAGGAAATTCGCGCGTACACGAGGGCAATGCTTTAATAAGCGAGAAATCGTGACTGTCAAGGAATCGGCATCGAATGATTTCGAGCCATTAGAGCCCTGAGGCGCTTATGGGAACGCGTTGTCTCCGAATAGGGCCAATCACATGGACAGAAGGACTGTGACTGTTGCCGCGTAGCAGTCGAGCCTTAATTGGATCGTATAATGAGCGAATGACGTGCGGACCCATGGCCAATACCAGACGTGCTTAGACCGAGATTTGACACGGATGACAAATCGGGCCAATTTCGCTTATGCGCTCGGTGAAATCCTCGTCCCTTGTTGGCCGGGAAACGCGGACGGTAGCGCTGACAAAAATACAGTGACACAAACCGACGTTTGACGTTCGAATTGAACATTGCGAATGGAATTGAGCAGGGTACGAGTCTCTGGCTGACGATGTACGATACGATCGGTGGAAGGGAAGAGAAAACGCCGTACTTTTGCCTTGCCGAGTCAGATAAATCGGTTCTCGCGGTACCGGCATCGCAGTCTCTCTAATCTCTCGGCCAGACGAGATCGCGGTAGACCGCGTGGCGTGACAAAGACCGGGAAGAATCGTGGAATATTTCGACAATACGCTTCAATCAGTTAGGACAACCAAATCCCCATCGTGGCCCTCGAGTAAAGAAGACAATAAAACGTTGGAAAACTGCGCGAGACGCCCCTCGTCCATCAGTCAATGCGTTAATTTCTCTTTCACGATGGTAAGAAGGTGACGACGCAACACGACGGGGACAGGGACAAAAAGACGAGGCTCTCGCAGCAGAAACTCATAAGTATTTCCTCCCTGGGTGGTTTACACGCCGGATTGGCATAATCTCTCAAATGTCTCGTTTCGAACGATCGCGAACGATGTCGTTACGAGAGAGGAACGAGAAGGAAGCAAGGATCGACGCGAGTGTCGATGTGGAGGTGTTAACGC
Organism: Eufriesea mexicana; assembly: GCF_001483705.2. Lineage (NCBI taxonomy): Eukaryota > Metazoa > Arthropoda > Insecta > Hymenoptera > Apidae > Eufriesea > Eufriesea mexicana. Next base: position 66,397 of record NW_016914879.1, read on the forward strand.
AACGGTATGCGTGCGCCTCTCTCTCTCTCTCTCTCTCTCTCTCTCTCTCTCTGTTCTCTCCACGGTATGCTCGTCTTACTTGCGCGCACGAGCACTCGCGCGCATCTATACGTGTGCCTGTGTGTACGTATTTGCGTGTGTGTGTGTGTGTGTGTGTGTGTGTGTGTGTGTGCGTGCGTGCGCGTGTGCAAAGTCGACGAAGCTCCTTCATGGAAAAGCGATCCTTAAAGTTTAATATTTAACGAGGACTCGCTTTCTCCTTTCGTCGGTGTAGTAGACGGTCGTGTTACTTCGCGATCAGCCCGTTGAAAAAGTTGTATTACGTAATTCCTTTTGAAGGCGTATCCGGTGCACCATTAAGGACAGCCGGCGCGCGACCACGCGATCTCTTCGCACTTTGATAAATTCGAGAATATTCGTCTTGGAGGCACGTCGACGAGTCGATTCTCCGGGCCACGAGCGATCGCGAGCCCGCCTCGTCGATCAAAGGATTAACTTGGTCCGATTTCAACCGCTGCCGTCATCCTGCACGGATTTTTCGATTGAAAAATGGAAGAGCGACGTGCCTCTGCCGGCCGTGCTAAAAGCCGAGACCCGACTGTTAAGCCCAACTTTTTATTGCGCCTAAAGTAAAGACGCCTTGCAAAAGGGAAACGGGTAAATAAAGGAATTTCGACGAGGAAGTCGCGCGCGCCGATTCTTCCTTCATCGACGTATTCCGAGGGTGTTCTCGTCCCGTTTACAACGCGAATCCGCGATACGGGGAATGGAATCGTTGAAAGTTCGAAATCGATCGACTCGCGTACTCGCGGGGAAATTTTGTTGTTGTTTCTAGCGGAGATAAACGTTTCGTCGCGCTTGATCGTACGGGGGAATTTCGAGGAAGAGACTCACCGTTTCCGTATTTAAACAATTCCCATCGCGACGGAAAAGGAGCAAACGCGAAGCCGGAGGAACGTTTCGATGCCAGTTTTAAAAATATATTCCATTCGATACGTTTTAATGCGCGAACGAATTCGACGTGCGATCATTTCGAGATAGAAATGTTAAAAGCAAGCTATTAAAGCAATTTCGCGTTTGTTCGCGTGAAAAAGCACGCGCTAAAGTATTTATAATAACTCGATGATGCCGGGTGAACGCAATGGACGATTAACGGGACGGCGTCGAGGGGGGTGGTCTGGCATCAACAATGATCAACAAATCACGTCTTTTTACAGCTCGACGAAAGTCTCGTAGAAAATAGGACTTTTTAAAGCGTGGACGACGCCTATGAGGCCAGCGACTCGGACCTCACTTATCTGCGAGGGTATTCATTTGCGGAACATTGACGGGATGCAAATCGAGATTTCTGCCGGCGAAAATACTCGCGCTCGCGACACGGAAACGAGTGTCCTGCGAGTGTTTCCGCGCACAAAGGGTGCGTGTGTAATTTGACGGTATTGTAAAGCCGCGTGACGACGACGCCGCGTCGATCTTCGCGATGCAGCCGAGTGCAGGCGCGCAAAATGGAGCTCCCGAGGATTTCAGGGAATATTATTTTCCTCCGGAAGGGGAGAAAGAATTGACCGGAATTCAGTTCGATTCCCGGCGCGCAGACGGCAGCACGTTCAGAATTACCGACTAGATGTATGCTGCCATCTGTTGCGACCCCCGGGAACCTCGAAATTCACCAGAGATTTTGGAAAAAGTTACCAGATTTTCGGAAACTCGACCACCTCGTGACGAGCAACCATTCACGCGTGTCGCGCGAGATCATCGATCGCGATTAGACCAGCTTTCCAACCTGTTTAGACGCCTCTAATCACTACCGCCAAGATGGTTTCGTACTTTGCAATCGATGAACCTCTTTACCACAATTTTTCATCCATTTCCGATACGTTTCTCCGAAAATTGCAATATTCTTCTCTGATTTCCTTTTTCCTTTTCCTTTTTCCTTTTTCTTCCCGTCTTTTCGACAGTGCCGTAACCAAACGACCACGCGAGTGTCTCGCACCGTTCGTGCGACGAAATTGCGAATCGAATCGAAGGTTTGCCAAATGTTTGACGAATATTCCAATCGCTGTATGGAGTATTATCGAAACTCGCCGGATAGACGCAAGCGGATACGCCTTCTTGCCGTGCCTCTTGCCGGATCACCTTGTTTCTCGTTTCACACGGGAGAATGCACTTCCGCGCGTCATTTAGACGCATTTAACGCAACGCATCTATCCAGAGAACTAGAATGAGATACCACGGCGCCGGCCAGAGCATTGTGAGAAGCTCGAGTGGCCGTGGATACTTAAGGGCTCATGGAAGGAAGATTAAGAGAAGGACTACCAGTTACAGGCGATGACTGGCTGACTTTTTTGAGAGGCAAGAATTATCTTGTCGTCTTTCTGACGAGCCCTGGGTGGTCCACGTTCCTCCGCTCGGAATACCACGAAACAACGCTAACCGTTAATAAGTTATCGGGGGAGAGATGCGAAAGGATCGATCGTGAATAGGTCGTTTCGCGAATTTTTCGGGGAAAGCTGCAATTTACAGCCGATAGGGCTAGTTTGTCTCGGGGCTCGCGTCGCGATACCGATGGACACGAATTCGGGATGACCGAACGGTCAAAAATTCCGTGGAAAATAATCGAAATTTCATACCTGTCGCTCTAGCCTCGTCGAATGAACCGCCATCGCGATCTCTGCATCGTTTGCCATCGACGTGGCTCCGCGTTTCAGCCTTCTTCCGCGTCTAACTTTCGATTACCGATCGAGAAGGATCCCCCGTGGAGCGGGCACGGGACGATAATTCGTATCCAGCAATAATAATAATCTCGAGCGGCGTGCAGGTTCCAAGTCCATAGCCGCAGGATGAGGATCAGCAGATTTTAATGGCGTGATATCGTTCGCAACAGTTATTCAACTTAAGGACGGACTAAGCCGAAAGAGATCCAGCTCGTTCGAAGACGTTCGCGGGGTGGGAGCCGGAGTCGTCCTTCCTTCGGAAAAGGATACTTAGGATTAATCAGGAATGCTGTAATTGAATTTAACGTCCGAATTGAGTATTTTCGCTTACAAAGGGCCGAAAGAGAGCGAGCAGAAGGAGGGGGGGGGGGCGAGGAGCGGATGAAGGGGGTGCGAAGGGAGAATGGTGGAAGGTTGGAAGGAGCGGCAGAGAACGAGGACGAGCCGTGTAATTGGAAAAGCTGCGGATTAACAATTTTGCAGGACTCGGCGAAAATGTTCGCGAAAAGAGGATTGCCGGCGCAATGAGATCCTTTCGTTCGAGTTTGCAGGTAGGAAACGCGGCCGACGAAGGGCACGGTTGCCGTTTGCCGATGTTAGAAGTGGGCCTCTTCGAGGAAACCGGGTTTCAGAAATTAATTTACCGGCATTATGCATCGATCGGGCTCACTGCAGCCACGTAGCGCGCTCCTTGAACGCCGGAGAGCGTGATTGTTCGAACATCGCGTCCTACAAATTCTACGGGACTATCGCGATATCGCGAATTTCCTCGAAATACAAAGGATAATTCGCGAGTCTGCTCGAAACGTAAATATCTCTTCCCTTTCCCCCCCCCCGAGGGGGACGATATTTTCGGAGGAATCGGAAAGAAGCGACGATGATTATCCGCGAAAATTTCCCGACAACGTTCGCCACGTTCCGGTTAATCCGCGCAACGAAACGGGAGCTTTCGGGCTACAGTTACATCGTAATATCACGAAATTTCCAGGTTCCTAAAGCATTGCGACTAATTTCATATTTCCCGGCGGCGCTCGTCTCAAATTTCCTCTCGTGCGGGGATAAATGATCTCGACTACTATCGTAATTAGATAAATTAACAGAGCGCGAGTTGAGGCAACCGTGTTCCTGCGCGGAACACATGAACGCTACGGGAACGGGAGTGGTTTGAGGTCTAGTTATCCGGAACTAGGATCGCTGCATAGTGCATCGACTAATTGTAAATAGCGCGGGCCGCGAAATAAACGGCCCGTTAACGCGGCAACAAAAGGAATTTCCTCAATTTCCGATGCACGTGCACGCGCCGCGATATTTATATTATATTTCCCTCTTTTCTTTCTCTTCGCGGAATTACGATTATTTCGCGACACGCGTCCGATCGCCGTTCGCTGCATCCTGCCTTTCCGAGCTCAATTACGACGACGTCGCGACTCGCCTAACATCCGCGAGAACGCTTCTCGTGCGATATTTTTGCCAATTTCGCGAACGCGAACGAGCGGCAATCTCGCAATTTGCGAAACGCTGAAACGCGCCGAGCACGACCCGCTTCGTACTCGGAGGAACCTAGCCAACGATGTCTCGCGTGTTCGCGCTCCTGCTTCTTCCAACCATCGCGTAAATATCGGAAATTACCGCTACGCGTTTTTGCGAATCTACCCGATGCTCCCGTGGCCGGAAAGAAATTGCTCGCGCGGAGAAAAACGCGCGATCAGGGCACGGAAGCGTGTGTGCCCGGTCGCCACGCCTGGAATCCTGCTAGAGATATTTGCGCCACTACGCGCTGATGATTCGCGATGTATGCGAGCCCTTGCACGACCACGGCACGAGCACAATGCGCAGAATTTAGAAGTACAATAATCCGTTAAGTTAAGAAGCAAGCAAGTACTCGATCCGGTGTGGCTGGAGAGCGCTGCAAACGGGGGCCCCCTTTTGCAACTTCCTTCGCAACGCGCACTCGAGGTTAAGCATTTTTTTTCAAATCCTTCGAAATTCCCCAGGCGACACGGAGTAATTGCAATTTGAGGGATCCAACGGCTTTTCGAGACTCGCGCTACTTAACGCGTTGGGAAACGGCGTTGGCGTGAATGAGGATGCGAGTTACATGATCAGCAAACCTTTCCACGCGGACAAGTCGCGAGTCGATGACGAGATGCTGTTGCTACGTGAATATTTTCCCACGGTTTTCCCGCGTCTAATCCGCCTTTGCGACATTTCGCCAAGTGCTCGTTCCTCCGCGTGTTAGGAACAAGGATCGACCGAGACGAATTAAAAATTCCCGATAATAATTCGAGAAGAAGCAAACGCGAGCAAATTGATCGTTGCAGATTTCCCGCGAAGGCACGTCTCGAGAAACAGCACGCCTGGATATGGACAATAATTTCTTAATACAAGGAACAAACGAATGGGACTGGAAATGAAGAGGCTGTTCTTACGCTTCTCCTTAGCTGAAGAGAAGAAACGCAGGAACTCCGAGATATTTTACCGAAACAAAGCTCCGAGCACAAAACCTTCCTCTTTCTCAGCCTGCTTTTTGCTCCTCGCGCTGCAAGAAGATGCGCGAGCTTTTCGCCGATAAAAAGACTATCTCAGCATCGGTATTATGCTTCTTTCGAATTATTGCTGACAAATGTTAGACGGGCATAAATGTACGCGTATCGTGGTGCTTTTCATCCGAAAATGCGAGTGATATCAATTTTCGAGCAAACATTTTCCTTCCTCTCTCATTTCGCCCTCGACTCTCTTGCTCCCTTGCTCGGTTCATCTTCAACCAACTCTTTCTTAACGATTTCGCATTAAAATCCGAGAGAATCGAATGGATTCGAGATTGAAAGCATCGTCGAAACTTTTGCCAAGATTTTCCTCGGGAAATTAAGCCCACGCTTCCGACGAATACGAAGGAGAATTGAAATTTTACGCAACTATCGCGAAAATTGACAATTTGAACGATGCAATTTCTCTCTGCCGCAGTTCCGCTCGCGGAGATTTCGAAATCTCTCGCGAGAACGCGACGTGGAACGAAATAACAAACGCGAAAGAGGAACCGCGAAAACGAGAGAGGTTGCAAGACGTCGAGGACGAAGAAAGAAGACGCGCAGATGGATAGATAGAAGCACAGAGGGAGAAAGAGAACAGGGGGCGAAGGAAAAGCCTGGTTTTCGGAAAATAGCTCAATTTCGAGCGCGGATCCGACCACGGGGCTCAGTAGTCTTTCGAAAAAATTCCCTCCGACACTATCGGGAAACTCGCCGGCGAAGATCATGAGTTTCCACACCCTCTCCGTGTTCCTACGGTCGCACCACCCCCGCCGCGACGTCCGCCACCACCATCAACGCCACCAATACCACCACCATCCTTCTCAAGTGGAATTGGCGGTGTTGAGCGTCGCGAAAGGCATCCGAGGAGAGTAGACCTTAAGTCGGACGGCCTTAAGGGCGTGTTTCCCCTGTCTGCTGTGGACGGGTTGAGTGATAAATCGATTTACGTCCTAGCCAATGAGGGTTGAAAGTGGTGCTTTCTGATTGGCCCGTTCTCAGACCACTCCCACTTCGTTAATAAAGGTTCCGAACGAAAGCCAGTTTCACCGTGCCACAATTTTTCTCCAAGGATCCTTGCTCCAACTTGGCAAACATCGGGGATTCCGAGTCGCTGAGAGGACTTTCTTACGAACACGTTCGATCGTACTCGTACTCTTTCGACCGTGTATCGTTCACGGGGAACGAAACAGGGTTGGACTAGTTGACGGATAGATCGTAACGGAGCATGCAACATACCGATCGTGAGATCGACGTACACGAGCGGGGGTTAACTTTCCGAACGTTTCGATCGAAACATCACCCCTGTCGCGGATAATTATATTCGGCAAGCCGGAAAACGACGTAGTCGATGGAAATAAAATTTCAGAGATCGGAGAGTAAACATCGATGGACCAACGACGTTGACCATCGGCGACATCGAGATCAGAGCATAGTCGGTGGAAAGAGCGGCAGGAGAGGCGAGATCGCGGCAGGACGTTGGCCAGAGCTAGGAAGAATCGTGGTATCATAGCGACTGGAGTTGCAAGTTCCAGATCGTGGTCTTTTCGCTGTGGTAAACCGGTCTGTCGTAGGCGTAGCCGGTTGAGGCGTTGACACCGGTAGACCCCACCTTCTCGTTGGTAACTAGGGCTATGTCTACCCGGCTGGCCGTCTCAAAAAACCGACCAATCCGCGATGCGAGACGGCCACTGTCGGCGCGTAAAGTAGCGGAGGCGCCTTTGTTGCGAGGGGTCGACGAGTGCTGAAAAGAAGGGCCGAGAGTGGGGCTGTATATGCAACGGGCAGAAAGGGTGGCTGGCGGTGAGGAAGGGGAAGGGATGGTTGTCGGGAGAAAGAGAGGGCGAGAGAGGACGCGAGAGAGCGCGAGAGGGAGAGAAAGCGAGAGGGTGGCGGAGAGCGGGCGAGGAAGAGCGAGAGAGAAGATGGAGGGGGCAAGCGGCGTCGGAGGGGGTGTGTGGGTCGGGTAAACGCCACCCTCCGCGAGAGGGTACGTGTGTGGGTGCGTGTGCGGAGCACAGCCGCCCCCGGGGGTTTCCCTTCTTCGTTGGCTGCCGCGCAGTCGAGCAACCCTGTGCTGCTCGGCAGCTCAGTTGCCCATCGCCGCGACGACGACACGGTTGCGCCACGACGACAGTCAGAGGCTAGCGTACCGGGACTACCCCGAGAAGTAAACACGTTGCTTCCCTTATCTGGCACATCGAGTTTGCTTCGAGTTCGGGTCGAGTTGCGAGGGAACTACGAGGAGTCTACGAGGAGGGCCAGCCGTGGAGCACGACGGCCGCACCAGTGGGAGCTCGCCACGCGAATCCGCGTAGTTTCAGTACTGGTCCGATCCTCTCGGGTAATCGTGGTGGTTGGTGCGCTGTCAGTGATCTGGCGCCCGTGAATCCGACGGTCCTCGAGACCATCTCAGTGCACGATCTTGGAAGAAACAGGAGGGAACTGGGCGAGAGAAGCTGCGAGTAGCGGGAGTATCCCGAGTGTCGGACGCTGGCGACGAAAATTATGGAAAAGGAAACGCGATCGGTCGGCGAATATTGTCCGTGATCGCTGGAAGAGGATCGACCGGTTCGACGATCATCGTCCGGTTTATCTCGTATGAAGTACCGGACGAGAGAGTCTCGGTGCACGAGTGCCTTTTCAATCGAGCAAAGGATATAGCAGAGGCGAGGAAGACTCTGTTGTCCTTGAAATTCGATCCCCGCGCGAGGAGAATGAAAGAAAGCGGTTCCAGGAATTTCCATGCTCATCGCTGAGGTCCAGGGAGAGTTTTGTTCGGTGGCAAGAAACGATGAATAAGCCCATCACGCGCTGCTATCCGAAACTTGAATAGAATTCCCGAACGTATAAGATAAGGTTCTAATTGTCCTCGAACGAGTTCGGTTTAGCGGAACGACTCTATCCCGGTTGGTTGGGCCCGACGAGGAGCGATGAACGCAGGAATCCGTACCTGATCACAACGAAACCATCATTCAACGAAAAGACTAGACTAGCAAGTGTGAGGTTAAACGCGTAGTTTCTAGACGATATTACAGATGTGTTAAAAGTGCGAATCGAAGAGAAGAGGAGCCAATTCGTTTGCCGAGTCGTCGCTCGGGTTGCCGTCGCTCGCTGCAAGCTGTGCCCGGAGTTACCTCGCTCCACGCGGATCGCCCGCTTCCACCAAGTTTACAACGAAGATAAGTCGAAAACACGTCACAGTAAGCACTCTATTAATCCTCCACGGTGCACGAACGTTCATTTTCCACGGATTTCCGGCGATGGAGATCTATGAAAACACTTAGGACCGCTGACGAGTCCATCGGTCGGGTCCTCCGCTTTCGTACAAACAGATAATACGTATATTTTTGCGAAATCAACCGGACTGCTCGATCGGCGACAGCTACGTAGCAGGCCTATAGTAAAAATCAGCTTCCGGTGATCCTCGAGCCGCGGTAAACGTACCGCGAACGATGCGACTGCGCGCCGTAAACCGTCGGACCTCGAGTAAGCGTTATGCCAAGGCCTAGCCACGATAATAGCATTGTTCTTTTTTATTCGTTCGCTCGACTACGCGGAGACGGATCGGTTGCACGATTTTTTGATCGTCCGTGAAGCATCGAGCACGATTCGTACAGAGCCCAACGAAATCAGCCTTTCTCTTTCGAGAATCCGCGACAACGAGAGATCGCTTGCAAACAAAAGTTCCTAGGAATCGAGGCGTGATCTCGAGGCGAAAGAGCAACGACAAACAATCGAAACTCGTGTAGCACACACGGGTACGCAGTGTGGGCTGTCCACCGGCGAAAAACAACGACGATCTTCTCGAAACTTCTTCTCTCTGTCAACGAGATGCACCACTGATCGGAGAGTGGCAGGGTGAAAACGCGAAGAATCGAGAAACGTACGGGATTAACGATAACTCGCTAAGAGGAAGAATGTCGTTTTGAGTTGTCGGATAGTAATCGAGAAAAAACGCAAAGATGCCGCAGCGATCGCCGTTCGCGATCCAGGAGCTGCTGGGGCTGAACGGTACCGGAAACGGAAGCGGTACCGATCGCGGCTCACCCCAAGGATCACCGCCGGCCGGCGTCTCGGCCGTTTCCTACGCGCCTACGGCGCCTCATCACAAGCTATGGGACTACATGCCTAGCCTGACGAATCATCTGGGCAATCTGGGGAATCTTGGGAATCTGGGCAACCTCACGGCCTCGCGGATGGCCTATCTGAATGCGCAGGCGGCCGTCGCGGCTGCCTTCCTGCCGCCGCCCCACCCCCACCCTGCGCACCACGTACCGCATCATCAGGTACATCAACCGGGACAACTTCCGGCCTCACCGGCCGGTGTCAACGTGCATCCGGGTGCACACGCGCAGCACGTACTTCCGGGTACCGCAGTCACCGCGAACCATCATCAGCACAGTCCGACTCAGCACACGCCACCCCATGGTGAGTTGATCCTTACTATGATTTCTTTCGTAGTCCTAGTATCGCGTCACGGATGCCGAAGGATGTCGAAGGTTAGCCATCGTCCCATCCTTTCAGTCGACTCGGCTAATTAGCCTCGAGTCTCGTTCAGCCGACGATATACCACCGATCCTGAGAATCGAGTCGTCGATACCCTTCCTTATCCTTCGATAGAGATTCCGTTCAACGTTTACGCGCGCAAATAAATTGCATCGTTAGTATCGAACGTTGCACGGAGCATTATTAACGTTCTCCTGGAAGAAATCTGCGTAGCTGTTCCATGGGAAAGCGCTTCCGTCGCGAATTTCTCATTGCTTATTTCCAACGAACCTGGACGAATGGCGTTCTGCCGCGTGGCGAGCGTAATGCGTCATTATCATTAAAACTCGCCCCGTTTATTTATAGATGACGATTAAGATGACATTGTTTCCGTCACATCGTTCCGCTCGCGAGGCGTGGCCCATTGTGCTTCGACAATTATAACCGTACCATTTATTCCACGAATGGAGCCTCTAACTGTTTCTTTCATTCCGCGGGGGAGGGCGACGGGGGCGGGGAAAGAATTGATAATTAATTTTACACAAACCGTGCGCGTATTGTGGCCGGGTAACAAGCAACCACTTCATTCAATCTTAACACGTTCGTTAAGACCTACATCTTAGCGAGGCAGTCCGCAGAAACGACGGATACCGTTGAACGGAACAAGGATCGCGTCTCGCCGCTACCCCCGTCGTTAGCTGCTCTCTCGCACCTAGACGCGAATTTTACAATAAAAGTGACCTGAACTTTGGAACGAAAGGACGGGAACGCGTTTGCTACGCTGCTATACAAGCCGCACTTCCTTTTAACAAGTTGCTCCTTACACGCTCTAAGCGGCGGCCAGGGTGGAAGAAAGAGGCGAGAAACCAATTAAAACGCAGCCTCGATCCTAGCCATTGATTCCTGCCGTGTTAACGAACGTTGCAACGCGTTTATCAAGCGCGAGACGTCGATTCATTCGCCCACGAGCATCGATACGTCGTAATAAAGCATTGATCGGCAATCATCGGGATTGCGTTTCAATCTCTTAGACAAGGATGAACCCGCGACCCTCCCGTGTCACGGACGTTGAAGTAAATTAATAGGCGTATCGTCGTCCCGCCGTGAAACGAGCACTTAACGTGCCACTTACGGCTATCACTTAACAGAGAGCCACTCAAGATCGTGTTACCGAAAATCGACGAGCCTCCCGCACCTATCGGTCCACGCGCCAACTCCATCGCGTTTGCCGGTTTTCGCTCGCTTTCGTGCAAACCTGCGAGCCCTCTCGGCCCAGCTGACCCGGGGCTTCACGCCTCGTCGAATCGTCTCGTCGATTTATGTACAAACATACTCGAGTCGTTTGACCAGCTGCGACGCGACATCGAGCTCGGCCAGCGTGGCCAGAGTGGAAGATACTCGAGGATCCAGCTTTTTCTCCAACGCGATCGCGACGAGCCTCCGACCAGAGGAGAAGAATTGCTGGCTGCTTTTCGACGGATTAGCGTCAGATACGTTAGATGAGTCGGAGAGAAAGAATAAGGCAAAGAAAGAGGGTAGTACTGGGGTGAGTGTACTGTGGGAATTGAATATTTTTGTTAGAATAATCCCCAACGTTATGAATAATTAGTGGTATAATGAGTTGAGTGTTGGGCAGACCTGCAATGTCTCACCAAAACACAAAGGACCTGGACAAAACGTAAAAATGGCCGCACTCCCGCAAACTGTTCTCAACCTCCATGGACTAACCCTCGGTTCCGTTTGCCACGGAATCCTTTCTTCTTAATTACGCAATCGTCAGAATTCGACTACTTGTATCGCGAATCGTCGCGAAATGAGAATAAAACCGCCACTCGCGTTCTTGAATCGCTTAAAACGATTTCATTCGCTAATCGATCGACTCGGAATACTCTCGATCGAATTTATTTCTCGAAACCTCGGGGCTAAAACGTATCCGATGAGATCGTATCGTTTGACAACGGGGTATCGCTATCGTTGGACGGAAAGAGCGAGTTTTCGCGAAGTAAAATGGTATCGAGACGGTAATAAGACGGTGTCTCGAACAGAGCTCGTGGAGTTTATCCGTATAACGAATTTTTTGAGAACGATTTTCGGGTGTCGGGTTCCCGGTGCAGCACAAAGGATCTGCCCTTCCATTCAAACGTCACTCTAGCACCTCGTCTTACAGTACAGCATTTATTTGGCGCACTTCATTCGTTCCTTTTTGTCTTAAATCTTGGGCAGACTTAAAGACGAGAGCACAGACCAGCCAACCGCTCGATTTGTCCCCGATAATAATTATATCGATCGTCGTGAGATCGATTGGACGTCGCGACGTTGGAAATTTCGCAGGATCTGTCACGTGGAACGACTCTGTAAGGCTGTTTCGCTCGCTCGACGATCGAGAATCTTTTGTTCCATCGGCATAATGGATCCCCGAGCACGAAAATTCGAGACTGGGAGACCGGTCGTCGTTCGTGGGCTTTACGAAAATCGAAAATTTCCAACTCTTCGCGCCGCACGATGGCACGGTGTAAGCTGCCCCTGAACTCGAACCTGAATCCTACCGGTAGAAGGGAAAGTAGTGCTCGCGGAATACGGCTATCTACGGGATGGAACGTACAAACGCGTAAGAAATTTCTAATACCGGCCCGAGTATACGTACCGAGATAAATTAGGGAATAAATAGGCGATAGCGCGAGGCGACGAATGCTCGGGGTTGGTGTAAATAGCGTATGATCGATTCGCTTGGCACCGCGTTAATCGGTAGCAGGAAGGGAAGAGGGTCGGAATGCAGGAACTGTGCGGATCGCATTGTCTAAAAATTCCGAGATTCGCGCCGGTTCGTGTCGAGGCTTTGCCTTTCCAGCGGCTTGTACAGGAGCTCGTCTCTCCTCTCGCTCCGCTTTTTTCGGTTCGTTTGAAGTTGGCAATCAACTAGATTGCCTATCAACGCCTGAGAAGTCTCCTTGCACACTCCCGTCGGTCCACTCCTTTTCTTGCTCCCGCACTCTCTCTCTCTCACTCTCTCTCTCTCTCTCTCCCTCTCTCCCTCTCTCCTTCTCTATCTATCTTCCTCTCCTTCTCTATTGCACCCTCACACACGGCCACGCGACAACGTTGTTCTTCGTTTATTCCCTCCACGCTGCGTGCTCGTTTCCTCCCGCAGCGATCTTGCGCGCTTTCGGAGCGGCGCCTCGCTTCTTCCCCTTTCTACCTCTTTCTCCTACTTTCTCCCGGGCCTCCTTCTTCTTCTTCCCACCTTTTGCCCTTCTTTTGCCCAGCCAGGTCCTTTCTCACACGCTTCGGATCGTCCTGGTAACACATCTCCGCGAACGATTCCGCAAAACGTGGCGCAATCGGTCCTCCATTGTTCCCGTGTACCCCTTTCATTCGAGGGACTGGGAAAGCGTACCGGGTTCTTACGCCGTTCCCGTTCGGAGGATTCCCGATTGTAATCGTTGACCATTATTTTCTACCGCGAGGGATCGGACGGGAGAATTTTACCGGATCGAAAAGTATCCCAAGATGGCGTGGTTGACCGCGCATAGAGTCGAATCCGTGATCGAATTCCACGAGTTTACGTGCTCGGGAATCGCGCAGGATCGCGAACGTCGGCGAGGTCGAGCTCGGTGAGAAACGATCCCGGGATCGGGAGCTGCGGATGAACTCGTAATCGACGAATAGTCGCGGAGGATTGACCAGGTTTCGCGAGGATTCGCGAGTCGATCCGTCACGCCTCTGACGGAATGGTTTCTGACGGAAAGTCGAGGAACGAGAGGAAAAAAGGGAGAAACTGGCGGCTAGCCGAGGGCTGGAGGGGCGGGAGGAGGTGGGCGGGTGGCGATGGTGGAAGCACGGATAAGGGGTGCGGCCTGTAGGCGCAGGTCGATACTGATTAGTACTTCAAAGCGGCTTGAACGCGAGCCCCACGCGCTCGGCATCGACGGTGGATTTGTGACAAAGCAAGCGCCGGCACTCGAGCAAAAAATCTTGAACAAATTAGCGGATTATGAATTCGCCCGGCTTTGTTTCCAGGAAAGTGGTTGCAGACGCGTATAAGAGACTCGCGACACGAATACGTAGCCAGCCCTCTGTTCCGCCTCTATTTCCGCGCCTTTCGCGCGCCTGTCTACGTGTACGTGGCCGATTTTGCGCGATCACGTGTGCGTAAGTGTCGCTGCAATTCAAATTAGCCTACTACGCTCGTTGAAACCGATACCGAGCGGCCCCAAGACGAGAACCGTGAACGGTTTCTTCCGAGCCTCTTACACCGCGGTCCTGCGCGAGGAGCTCTAGAAAATTTCAGCTCGTCGTTCACCCTCGTGCCACGCCGTTGTAACGTCGGTACCGTGACATTGGCTTGTCGTATCGCGCGAGTAAAGTCCGCGCGAAGAGGGACGAAAGGGGTTGAAAAATCGCGAAGAAGTGGAAGAAGCGGGGACAGAGAGAGAGAGAGTGTGTGTGTGTGTGTGTGCGACGGAGATGGACGCGTGTATCGAAGATATCGAATATGCATACCGGACGATTAATCGATTTACCACCGAGGAAGAAAAGTATCGGCGACTCGTTCGGTGGCTTATGCAACTGCGAGCGCAAATTAAACGAAATTAAACAGTTAATTAAAGTACCGGCACCCCCTGGGAGAAGTTAATTGAGATTCTTGGGAGATTTGTCGCGCGGAATGTCTTAATTTAGTCCCTTAAGCGCCCTAACTCGCCTTAACAACTTAGAATAATTGGATAACACTGGCTGGGCGTACTCATCGTCAGAAGTAGGAAAATTCAGTCTCTCGTCTCCGAGAGGCGTCTCTTTCCTTCTATTTCTTTTTTTTTTTTCTTTTTCTTCTTCTTTCTCTTTTATTCTTCAACTCTCTTCCGGTTTTTCTTAACGCGTCACGATTCACACGCGTACTCCAACTTCCTTCGCGTTAACCTAAACTCGCGTCCCGCGAGAGACATTTTCGCTCGTGGCACACGCCGATCGGGATAAAATCGGGGTGCGAATGGTACGCGGATCGGCCACGTGCGAAAAAGGAAATTCTCGTTTTCCCATCGATCGATCTGCCGCAAATTTCCCTGGCTCGGTCAGAAACGAGTTTATCTCATTACGCTCTGGTCGCGGTGTCAATCATACGACCCTCTCCCGTCTAATCGTGTAATCCGCTCGAACAAACCAATCCGGGAATGCGAGGAAAATCTCCCCCTCTCTCTCTCTCATTCTCTCTCTCTCTCTCTCTCTCTCTCTCTCTCTTTCTCTTTTTCCCCTATACTTTTCGCTCGATTGCCCGTGGAAAATACGAAACGAGCGTTGGACGCGAACGACGAAAGTAGACCGGTCTATCATTATCGCTGGACCTAGGTAGCGACATAAATTCACCGGTGATAATCCCGTATCGAATAGACGAGGATAACGCGCTCGTAACAACGAGTTATCGCGACACGGCGGACGTATACGCGAACGTAACCGATAACGCGTAAAACCGATCATCGAGACAGCAACGTTTCGACGCGACGAACAGCGCAGCTGGAAAGCAAAGCCTATCGTCCATCTATCGCATCGGCGTAATCGTTGCTCAATTATTTAATTTCTCGGTACGATGCACAGGGTCGCCGTGTCGAATGGAAAATCCGCGGACGGGATTATCGACGGACAAACGGTATCGATCTACCAGCCGACAAAGTCATGCGCGCTAACAGGCTGGGTAAGCGTGTTTCACCATAGCGTAAACTCCGCCGACGTTATTTCAAGGCGGCACGTATACGTAGACGATGGCGGCGAGCAATGGGTGGGTTGGATGGGTGGGCGGTTGGATAGTAGGTAGTAGGTTGGCGACTATCAATCGGCCTTTTCGCGGCTGCTACTCACCTCGTAAATTTTCACCCTTTGACACGCGCCTAATACGAGCCCCTTTGGGGGCTACGAGCTCGAGCACGACTGTCGCTGTGTTACGGCGATGCTGTCGGCCGACGTGGCTGCCTAACCCCTCGGGAGCTGCGGGACGTTAATGAAATAACACGGGAATTAGTCTCGGACATTACCGGCAAACTATGTCCATTACCGTGAGCTCGTGCGCGTACACCGCGCCGTGGAACTTTCTGCTCGATATTCCGCAGCGTTTCCGGCCACCGTTCCTCCCGATCGTGGCCGAGCAGTACGACAGGATCGCTAATTAGCGGGGCTCGATCGGGACTCGGTCGGTTCGCGCCCCTCGAAATTAAAGGAAATTGAGCGTAATCGCAGTTATCGGGGCTCCACCGGCGCGACACCAGAATTCCGAATATCTCGGTGTCGAGCGTCCATGTCCGAGCGTGGAGCCGGATCGGCGGTGGTTAACGCGGAGCGCGTTGCCACGGTTAAGACGAGAGGTTGGTACGCGTCAGTGGGTCAAAGTAATTGAAAATACTGGCCGGCTTTCGAGGTTCGAGTCGATTACGCGGGCTCGGCTCTATGCCGCATCACGTCCCTTCCCTCCACGTGCGGCTAACTAATTTCACACTCCGGCTGAAAAGTAGGAGGCGGGTACAGCGCTCGTCAACGAGCCTCTTTTGTCCCCGCGGAGGTCCCTTCAAGAATTCTAGCGTAAATCTCGCTACGTCACTCGGTTCTTTGTACTTCTTTGCTTTCTCTGCCTTTGCTTCGACCACGGAAAGCGTACCGTCGTCGTCGGTGTACCTAGGTCTCCGCGCCTCGTCGGGATAGTCGAATTCGCGGCAAGGGGAACCGGTGATCGTCGTCTCGTTGGAAACGCGACAAAGTAGAAACGTTCGTGGATGGACCGGCCGACCTGCTGTAAATCGGACGTCGAGTAGAGTAAATCGGCGCGTAAAGGGACACTGGCGTTGCGGCGCAACGCTTCGGGCGTCGCGTCCGCGCGCTTAGGTCTGGATGCGTGCGTAAACGCGCGCGCGAGCGAGTACGCGGAGGAGAGTTGGGTCGTGTACGTGGCGTGCGTGTATACCGGTGGTAGCGTGTACCGGGCTTTCAAGCGAACGACCGTAAGTCGCTCAAATTGGTATGGATTTCCAGTCCAACACCTCGATTGTCCCCTGTGAAGAGTGCTTCGCGAGCATACATGAATTCACGCCTCAAACACACGCGCGCCGTAGTCCTCCGCTTTCCCTCTCTCCGTCTCTCTCTTCCTCCACCGGTGCCCGTTCCTCTCCCCGACTTCTTGCTCTTCTCTTTCTCACCCTTACCGCCGTCACCCCGTGCTTTCTCCTCTCTCTCTCTCTCTCTCTCTCTCTCTCTCTCTCTCTCCTTCTCTCTCTCCCTCTTTCGCCCGTTGCACGGACTCGCGCTAGCTTTCTCGCGCTGGAGAGGAGTCGCGAGCAAATCTTGCCGCTGCGCCGCTATGAATGGGCACGGGAACACGCGGGTTCACACGCGTGTGCACGCGTGTACGTGCATAGCGCGGCAGCCACGAGGAGTCTTGATTGCGTGCCGGTGAATGCGTTTCCACCCGTTCTCTCTAAGTAGCAGCTCATTCCGCGATGCTTGCTCTCGCGACTTGGAAAACGAAGGTAGCTTCTCGTGGTGAAGCTCTTCGAGGCTACGAGTGCGTACGTGCATGGGTTCGCGCATTCGTGCGTACGTACGTGCGTACGTGCGTGCGTGCGTGCGTGCGTGCGTGCGTGCGTCAGTCCGCTCTGCGTCGTTTCACATCGTCGTCTTTCTCACCCCGTCAACGAGCATCTCGCGATAGAGTTTATTTTTCACCACCCGTCGACTCGCTCTTTTCACAGTCCAACGCGATACACTCCTCCTTTTTGCTATTTACGTCGGTAATTATTTGTCGTCGAGTCAGCGAGGCCGATTACCGAGTGCTCGTTATCTGGAGCATCGAGAATGAGCCGAGAACCCGTACCCGGACCACTCGGGGGCCACGGTTTGCGAGGGCTAATTACTCGTCTCGTGTTTTGTTCAATTTGGATGCCCCCTGCTTGTCGGGGACCACGCGATTCTTCGTCGAACGCGCGCAAACCGCGTACACCGCTTCGCGATCCAGCATTCTCCTCGAGACGAGAAGCTGACTCGACTCTGTTCCACGGAAAATTATACCTACGCGTTGAACGGTCCGGACACGTTGGAATGGCTCGGTGAATGGTCGGAACGCGAGCGAAGCGTTCGGTTTCGGGCAAGAAAGAGGCCCGTAAAGTAGGAGGGTAGAGGTAAGAAGGACGTCTTTGAAGGAGTAACCACAAATCCTAGTATAATACTAATAGGCCCATAATAGAGTCAATAGGGCTTAGCCGCGGGACGACAATGAGATCCTGTCAAAATACGGTCGGGTAACACGAGACCTAGGAAGTGGATTTTTCTCAATGGAGGCCCCTGTCTTGTCACCAGTGGCGCGCGGGCCGTGCCACCGTATTGTCGAGTTTTCGAAAAATCCGAAACCTACCAGCCGTGTACGCACGATTGGGGTTTAAGTTTCATCGTGAGCCGAGGGACGCGTTGGATTTCCGTGAAAGGTACGGTAGGAACGCTACGAAAAGCGGGATAATGCCGGAATATAATGCTCGGTGACACGCGTCCTTCGTTCCACGGCTTCGAGTGAGCAGCGCTCGGATCGCGATTCCGCGACACCCCAAAATGTATCCCTTTGCTCTCTTTACTCCGGCGGTTCCGTGACGACGCGGAGGACCACGGGGATACGCTTGCCACGCGTGGAACGCGTCAAAGATTTTCCATTGTTCACGCCTAACCGTGTTCGCTCGAACGAGTATTAATCACCGTTGGAGTATCAACGAATCCCTGCTCCACATTTGCCATGGTCTCCTCCTCGACTCTAAGGCTTGTTAAGTGCTCCGACGGTGGAGCATACTTTTCTGGGTTAATTTATCAAACAAACGCGCAAACTCGGCACAAGCTCGGCATCCCCATTTTAAGACGGCGGCTCGTTAAAGTCGTTTGAGGGTGGAGTTCCGCCGCCCCCGTGGCCGCCAGCCGCCACGCAACTACAACTACAGCGTCGCGGCGAGTCTCGGCGTCGAGGTGCCCGTGTACACTCTCGCGACGCCGTGTTCCTGAAACGCGAACTTTGCGTTCGTGTCCCGGCCCCTCTCTGCCCCACGGCCCTCGCCGCTCCGCTCTTTATCGCTCCGTCGACTGGAGGCAACGAGCCCTAACCTTCTTAGGAACGCGGGAATCTTTTTCAACCCCTGTTTTTCAGACCCCGCGAGCCGTCCGTGCCAACGGGAACGACTTTATTAGAAAATGGCCGTGGCGAAACGTCTTAATACGTGGTCTTATTTTCGTTCCAGGGGCCGCCGCCGCACGGCCTCTGAAAAGGAGTCGCGAGTATCCGGCCACCACCGGCGCACCGGTGAACTCGTGCTTCCGGCACACGAGCGACCTTTTAGAAAATGGAAAAACGCGCGAGCGCAGTCGTCGGCAGCGAGTGTCGACAAAGTGAATCTGAATCCCGTGCGCGATTAACGGGCGGATTTGTTCCGTCGCGCGTTGGGTAATTAAATCCGCAGGTACGCCGGAACTAACGAGTGAAATCTCACGAACGAGCAACGAGCGAGCAACGAACGAGCCTACCCGCGGACGGGAAGGCCTGCACCTGGCGAGGATCGCGCGGTTTTCAAAATTGCCTTTAATTACGAATATCGCTGTTGTCGCCCCGACGCGACAGCCCGGCTGCTTGTCACGCGTTAAACGGAAAATTATGGAAACGCAATAATTAAGATCGCGCGCGTTTCCCCGTGGCATTATTATGCCGCGTGTTCGCCACTCTCGACCGAGGTCTGCGCGTCGAATCGCGTTTTCAGGTTTCCTCCTTTCGATCTCGTTCGATGACGATCGAAATTCGAATCGAGTTCGTCGATCGATCCAGTTCGCGGAGGTTCGATTTAAATTTAAAAATGCGATACGAAAAATTATCGGTTATTTCGATAATCATTCCAACGAGGTGACCCGGGGTGCCGCGCGAAAAACACCGCTTTATTTCTTTTTCACGAGATTTTAATTAATTAAATTACAGTTAATTCTGGTCGAATCATTAAGGGTAACGCATTCGAGTCGGCTCGTATATACGTGTATATATATATATATATGCGCACGTGTCTCCCTCTCTGGATCCCAAAGGCCATTGAGATCGGATGAAAAATGTCTTACTAGGCGTTAATGAAATAATTGTCGAGTTAATTTCGCGAAGTCGTTAATCAGGGTCGAGCGGCGAGGTAGCGGAGCGCCGCTGTATGCCACCCTTACGAAATGCGCTTCACGGAATTCTAGTTAATTTTTCAATGAAATTTCATTTCTCGAATACGCTTTACCCGTCCTTTCTCTCTTCTTTTTTCCCTCTCCTCCGTTTTCGCATCCTTCGACGCCGATATTCGCGATGGGTTATTATCGCCGCGATAATATTTGCCGTCGTAATTCCACGGCTGACATATCCGTCGGTTAAACCTCTGGCGGAACGTTTTCAACGTTGCATGCCCTATATTCCCGTCCACCCGTTTCAACATTGCCTCGCACACCGATGGAGTAATGCCATTTTTGTTCCAGGTTTCTCTCAATCCAAGAGTTCGTTCTCGAACGCCAGTCCAGGTAAGACACTCTGCGAAATAGACGAATTAATCGCGCAGTAGCGAAGCAACGTATTGCTCGGACGATCCTCGAATCCACGAAATTTGTCGGTCTCGGTTGCACGAGTTGCAAACTCGCGGAAAGGGTAGACTCGATTCTGTCCATTCTTCGGGATGAAAAGCGTGAGATCGCTTTTTCGAATTTTACGAGGAGAATCCATAAAGAGGCGCAAACGACCGTGCAGAAGGTTATGGCGCTCTTCGCTCGAGTTGTTCGGCGCAGTCTACTCTATGCTCGACGCTGCTCCTAACCCGACTATGTCACACGCTCGAATCCGACGCAGACGCGAGCAACCACGTATGTACTTCCGTCGAGTACGTAGCAACTTCCAAGACGGTTTTACGCGCAATCGCGTGGAATCGGAAGAACTCGTCACCGCGATTCCTCTTCGCGAAGCGCCTCGGATATCTCGGGGTGGAACTTTCGAGATTAGGGACAAGGCGTCGACGACGGGACAATTTAGAGACACGGAGATTCGCGTTGGGACACGTAACGAGTATCTCGGTCGCGATGACAGGGCTACATCGCTCACTCGATGACGTCATATGGCGAAGGACGAGCGGAAAACTGATTACGTATTCATACCGGCGATGACTGCGATTTTTCCGAGCCATTAAGCCCCGCTCGCCTAACCCGCGAAGCGATGTGGTTCGAAACGAGAAACGACAGGTCGAAAATGATTTCCGTGGCTCACCTCCGCGTCTAATGGGGCTCGGTTCGAACTTCGCTGCACGTGCTTACTTATTCCGCGCTCGAAACGCTTTCGAAGCTCGAGAGAGGGGTGGCAGAGAGGTCCTCTGTCAGGTACCTACGAGCAATCGTGTATAATTTCGCCTGGTCCCGGAGTCTTCGCGACGACCCCGATATTAAATTTCTTGTCAAAATATTTCGAGAAATCGAGGGTGCCTGCCACACCCTCCCCTATTCGAGCGCTAATCGGTAACGGGATACTTTCTTTACCCGAAACTCGATTCCATCGGTACCACGCCCAACCGTTCCAATCGTAATCGTTGCTCTTTGAACCGTGGCCGCGATTCTTTCGATTCTTTGCGCGCGATCCGATCGATGCGTGAGGATACCGGTCAATTACAACGAGACTCTCCGCCTCGAACGTACCGACGCGAAGAGGCGAAGATCGCTCAGGGGTGAACGAAAGAAGGGAAGCGTCCCAATTACGGGGAAAGACTCGGAACTGCCTCGAAATAAACGATCAGGCGAATCCGTGTTGAAAGTGCGTCGTTAAGATGGCACCGTGGAAGATAGGGATTTTATTGGCCACCGTTTCCGTTGCGTCAGCAG
>NW_016914879.1:88375-127402 GCF_001483705.2 Eufriesea mexicana
GAGAGAGAGAGAGGCGTCCGTAACGAGCAGCTTTCCGACAGAATTGGTTGTTTTAACAACTGCGCGCCACTTTGAGCCCGCTAGGTAAGAGGACCTCTGTCGAGGGATGTGGAAAAGGGTACGAGCGAGAGGGACGCGGGAGGGGGGGGGTGAGCCGTGGAGACGGAGGAGGAAGAGAGAAAATACGCGGTTTTCGCGAAGACACGGTGCCGAGGTACAAGCCGCTGCCGTAATAGTCCAATTTGCCGGCAAAGGAAAATACCGGAGGATTCTGGAAGCAAAAGGAGACTGGCATGGCTCCCGGGGTAGTGCTAGCAACGCTCAGAAAAGCCGGCTGGAAAATTGGAGACGCGGCGAAACACGAGGGAAGGGGGTCTTTCCGTGGAGGACAGTTTCCGCCAGGATGCTACCTATTTTTCTACCAGCCTCGGTTTACGACCCAAAACGATGTCAATTATATATGGCACCGAGATGAGAGAAAAAGCAACGAGCAAATGGACAACGGTATTTCCGCGTGGCGTGTTGCATCGCGCCGGAAATTTACCTTCGCGAGAGGGGCTGGATTTCCAGGACGAACGACGTCTGCGACTTCCTGGGAAACTCGATTTTCGGCAGACGACGAGACGCTGATCGTTACACCGGCTCGAATCACTGAATTCCGAGAACGAAGAAAATTTTCCCCGAATAATGCTCCGCGAGTGGGGAACGAGGTCGAAAATCGGCCTCGCGTAAACCTAGTCATATCGGGATACGATTGAATCTATGCAGGAAAATGGATCAATCGACGGGATCGGTTTATCGATCGTGGGCATCCGAGGAATTAGACTCGAGATAATAAGAATTCGTTCCGTAAACGGGGGAAGATGAAGGACGCGCGACGTCTGTAACCTCGATACGAATATCCAGCACCTCCGTCTCTAGTGAATGCCTGTGGAACCCTCTGAATGCCTGAACCGTCGCAAGATAGCCCCGGTGTCCGATCGAATCCTCTCGTTTCCCGCCTTACGATTTCGAGCGACTGTCGACGAAGCAGAGGGAAAATGGAGGAAAGCGTGGCGGCTGGAAGGGAACTTATGTTAATGCTCCGAATGGTGTCGGTAGGCTGAAGGAAATGACGAGGAAACTGGTAAACGAGCGAGCGGCGGGGCCTATAATCGGAGGAAGACGGAATAAACGAGGTTAGAAAACGCGAACATCCAGCTGTTCCTTCCAGGAGACGATGAGGCGAATAAAGACACGGCTAATGACTCTCGTTGAGCGCTAAACGACAGATAACGCGATAAATGCAGCGTGTGATAGATATCGATGGAAAGACGGGTAGAAGAGGCGCGCAGCGAACGAAGGGGTGAAAGTCAAAGTTGGGAACGAGGAGGGGTACACCGTAGGGGTAAACTAGCGGGGAAAACTAGAGGGAAAGACTAGGGAGTATTTTTCTTGGGTGAAAAACGGGACGCATCGAAGCGGGAAGGAACCACCGATGGTTGATTAATAGAGCCGCTCGAGTCGGCGGCTTTACAGACATTTTTTCGTCGTAAAGGGCTCGATTTCAAAGAACGGCGCCGTTCAATGTGGAGCCGAACGTTGTTGACTATTCGCGAAATAGTACGCGCGAGGCTCGTTGGAGATCTCGAGAGCCCCCGCTGGCTATTACGATTGAAGAGTATTTGCCGGTGAAATCCCTCGGTCGAACAGAAGAAAGTTTTCCAAGCGTGGATCGAGCCAGGGGTCGAACTCGTGACGTCTCGTTCGAGAAAGGGGCAATACTTCTGGCCGAATACTGGCGGGATTACTTTTTTTCGCGGCGCGCAACGCGGAGACGAGCGTGGCTGTTTCGTAATTAATTGTCACTCGTCGTTCAAGGAGCGAAAGGAAGCTCGAGGAAACAATTTAGGTGCTCGCGAGAAACTGTCGAAGGGAGAGAGCGAGAGAAAGAGCGAGCGAGAGAGCGAGAGAGAGAGAGAGAGAGAGAGAGAGAGAGAGAGAGTGAGAGAGGAACGAAAAGAGAAGGAGAAATAGAAAGAGAAATCGCGAGGGTTAAGCGACAAAGGGGTTAACCAACGATTTCTCGATTCGTCGCGAGAGAGATTCACCGGTTGAAACGGTTGAGCGGTAAATCGGAGGAACGCGCTTCCTCCGCAGTCCTTTCTTGCTTTTTCTTTCGTCACTCGTGACCGATTGTACCTATCATAGTGGCTCGAGATGCGCGTGTGTTCCCATACATCTCCTTTCATTCGAGAGACTCCAGAAGAGAAGTGGGTGGACGGTGCTGGCTGGGGTGTTGGCTGAAGACAGACAAAGAGGAAGGGTTGAACGGGCGGGAGAAAGCGAGAGGAAAAGGACGCGGAGCAGAGACGAGGAGAGCCGGAACGAAGAAGAGAAAAAAGTGAGAAAGCGGAGGTGCCGCGCGGGAGAAGAAGCAGATGAGAGAAAGAGGGTGGATGAAAACGGGGAGTGAGAAAGGGGTACGATGGGGGAGAGAGGTGGAGAGAGGGAGAGGTAGAGAAGGAGAGAAGGAAGGAACGAGAAATGGGTGCCGAGGGCTGCTGCCACGTCGGAGGAGGCAACAAAGATATTAATTAAGAATTAACACGCGTACTGAAACCGCCCTTAATTAGTAACAGTCAGTGCCTGGAGCAGCGGTTTGTCTGCGCGAACCTGTACCAGCGGGTGCAGGGTAAACACGGGGAATGAATTGTAATCAAAAACATGCCAGCGGATAACACACCGATTCGCGGAAAAAAAAAATTTACTTAAAATATTCCGCCGGCGAAAACGAAGAAGGAAAAGGACAGTGGCAGCAGTGGCAGCAGCAGTGGCAGCAGCAGTGGCAGCAGCAGCAGGAAGAGGAGGAGGAGGACGACGACGACGAAGAAGCGAAACGGGAAAAGAAGAGGAAACGTTGGATTTCCTTCGATCGCGAGCACGATCAACGAGCGTGCACGATGATGGCGTTTACGTGAAACGAAGTTTAGAAGCGAGGATAAAAATAGAGGCGAGCGAGTCGCGCGACGAAGGCCAAACGACATAAAGGAAAAGCCTTCAAACGGTTTTCACTCGTGTCATGAAACATTTGCTTTGATTACTAGCTGGAGCTCATTAGCACCGCGTAATAACGCGAAACGGGTGTACGGCCGTAAGGGAAACCTTAGATGCGAGGCATAATACCGAAGAAGAATTTCGCTTTAGAACGAGCAGAAGGACACTTTGGATCGACTTACCGTGCTCGATCGATCAAACTGTCCATACACTTTCTCCCGTGACGTGGAAAAAGTCAAAGTACCCGCCGCGCCGAGATTTCTCACGGAAGGCTATCCGACTAATCGGTGCCTGGCCGATTTTTCACCGATCGACAGACGAGCTCGCGTGTCCCGAATATTTTCGCCCGGTTCGCGAGCAGAGAACTGAAGGAAGCAACGCGCCGCATTTAGAGCAGACCGACGTGGTGGTCGAGGACGTTCTACTTTGAATTTCTCTAGCGCTACTTATATTCAGAACGCAATTATGACCGGGCAGAATGAAACCCTTTCTAATAACCGGTTAAATTCATCTTTCGGATTGAATGGCGTCGAAACTTTGAGCCGGTGAAAGGACGCTTATTTTTAATAGGAACTCGTTACACGTTCTTGCCCGGTGAATTTAGTAGTTCCCGCGGCTTTGAGCGAGCCAAAAGCGCTCGCACTTTTAACAGCGCGTTCTGAATAGAGGTCATTAGCTTCGCGACGTTCCGTTCGCGATCGGTCGTGTGGTCTCGGCGGAATTTTCTTACCGCGAAAAATGGATGTTTGACCGAGTGGAGAAGATTCGAGCGAGGATAACCGAGTGATTTCGATCGCGTTCCCGGGGCTCTCTCGTTGTCCTTTTCCGCGTGCATACCACGGTGCATCTATCGGCTCAGCCTCGACGCGTAGCCAGGGATCGATGCGTGTACCTATTGCGTGTGGAGCACGTGAAATCGTGACGTCATCGACCGGAGGCCATTTTGACTCAGCTGGTCCCGACAAAAAGCAGGACGCCATGTCCTGCGAGCTTGACAATACAACGAACAATGATCTCCGCGCACGTGTGCGCGCTGCTCGCACACGGCAATCCGTCACACCGATTTACACGCTCGCACATTTTTGTCAGCCAGAGACTCGGTAGGCCGGAACGTAGAAATTTCGAACCCTTTCGTAGAGCAACGTTGGTCGAACCTACGTTATACCTATAGCGGGAGAGGGGGCGGGGGGCAGAGGGGACACTTTTCCGAGCGACGAATAGGACAGAGGGTGGGAACGAATAGGATAAATAGAAAGTCGATTCGTAACTCTGGAAATATTTAGACAGAAATGGGCGTGGTGGTGGTGGTGGTAGTGGCGGTGGTTAGAGAGCAGCAATAGCGTAACCACTCGCTACGACGATCAGAGGAATTTCGTCCTTTTCGCGTGGCGTTCGGGCCGTCTGTGTCTCTCTGTCGATCCGTTGGGGGGTTTTCGGTTTCACCGGTACCACTTTAAAGCGATACAACTCGCGGACGAATAAATATTATGCGGCTGAAAAATGTGCTTTCGAGAACATCCAGGCATCCTCGACTCCTTGCGGTAGGATTGTGCCGATGAAAAGGGGTTGGGGGCGTGCGGGGGTGGCGCGCGAGAGGAGAAGCCCTCTCACTGCCGTTCGTACAGATACAGTGGCTACATTGTGGGTTTAGAGGCTCATTGTGCGACGCCAGCACGGGCATTGTCGTCCTTTTTCGAGGGCCGGAGATTCACACCTTTTCACCGGTGCGATTTTCCACGATGGGCGCGCGTTCCATTGAGCGGAAGAGGGCGAGCCTCCGCCATGGAAGGGATGAAAGATCGGTGGGGGCAGAAAGGTAGACAGAGATACAGAGAACGGATAAGAACTAATGCCAAGGAACACGGAACCGCGTGCGATCCTCGCACGAATTTATCACGCGACACGATGGGGTTACACGAGCGTCTTTCTTTCGACCGGCGTCGATGGGTCGGTTGAAATGAGAAAGACAATGGTGGCTGTTTAAAACGGGGTGTTGAGGATGTGAGAGCTCTTCTGGATTAAATTTCTTATGGTTCTACGTTTCAAAGACAGCTTCACGAGAGTCTTGCCACCGGCTCGTCCACGCGTTTCTTCGATCCAAGAAAGAGATCATCCTTTTATCGTGCGTTGCTCGATCAAGGGTACGGGGTGTAGCACGCGATACGCGGGATCTCCACTTCCGACGAGAATTAACGAGACACCTTCCGTTCCATGCGAATTCGATTTCGTCTCCGTCCACCGTTGGCTGTTAATCGATGCGCGAATCGATATCGCGAGCCATCTTATCCGTGTCGCGTCCTCCCGACCGTGGATCCTCCGGAATCCGCTAATTGCACTAATTTCAATAAATTTCCTTCGAGGAGGTGTATTTCCCGGGGTCCTTATGAATTTGTAAGCAAAGAAATTTGAAAGCTTGCCAAGTCTCTTTCTCTCTCCTGGAAGGGACAATTAGACTCTTCTCGTCGACCTTGAGGGGAGTGAACGAGACGCCGAGGAGTTTGTTCGACCGATCGTTAAGTTACCTGGTTCCTTCCTTCGTTCGCGTCCTTTGTCAGGATTAGACAACTTCCCGGTGCTTCCGATAATTTCTCCGATTCCAGCTCTGCGACGTGTTCTCGTTCGATTTTCAAATTTCCATCCTAACGTGCTACACCTGACGTACCCGTGTACCTCCGCCGATTCCCGTGCTTCCTATTTCCCACGTCTGCCGACGCGTGGAACCGTTTATTCGGTAACAAGAGCGACTGGCCACGGTGATACGCGAACCTCGCGATGAAGCAAACTCCGTGGAGAAAAAGATAACAGTTTCGCGGTGACAGTGGAAGGCAGGGCAAAGAGCAGTTCGGGGACTAAATTTAGGTCGACATGTGCAGACGCGAGTTTGTCTGGCGCCAAGGAACAAAATATGTAGTTGGGCTACAAAAATATTGGGTTACTTCGAAAACATTCGGCAGTCAACACTTTCCTGAAGCGTTGCATGTGTTTCGCCGACTGTTGGTCGCTCGTGGCCGAATCCAAACACCGTTCCCAGGAGTTTTCACCGTGGAAACTTTCTCGTGGGCCGAGTGGATGACGATTGCTCGTGGCGCGACAAGAAGTCCGGCCGATTCGCCAACAACGATCGGCAGACAAACGCGAAACGTGACTAGCCGTTGAAAATCTCTGAAGTCTGCGCGACCATGGGGACGATTAATTGCGCCATTGAGCGTATCGTATTGCCGGTATTATCGAATCGAACATAGCCCGCCACTCGGAGAATAATTATGAAATCATTCGCTCGTGCAACCATTTCAAGCCGTAGCTCCGCTTTTCATTTAATTCCCGATGTTTAGTCGCTCTATTTTCAAAGGGTGCTTGCACGGTATTGTTAATCCGTGTCACTGAATCGATTCGAAACGAAAGCGTCCTTTCACCCCCTCCGCTAAATACGAAATTATGCAAATTATTAGAAGCGATTTAATCGTAACCAGCGTCGACGCGCTTGTCCTCGCCGGTTCGAATCGTGGATCGAGCTTACAGCCGGGGCGACGACCACGATATCGGCTAAATATTTCGAAATTTCCAGACGCGTGGTAAAAATTGATCGAAATGGTCGTAACGGAGCACGCATCGTTCCTCGATAAGTAATATTTTTGTCCAGGAGTGGTGGAACGTTGGCTTGGCGCTCTCCAATTATTAGAACCCCAAGCAGTGCTGTAACAAGTTTGCGACCCTCGCGTCTCCATCGAGCACGGATTTGGAAGGGGTTGGCTGAAAGCTCGCTCCGTGCCGCTGCCACGTACATGATCGCGCGACTCTTATGAATACCGTAAATTTTACGCGATGTTGCCGACAATTTCGCCCGATCATCAGCATAAAATCTACCGTACTTCGGGTCTGGCTGGCTGGCTGACTCGCGTGGCAAAATGAAACCGGTAGGACGCCGGGGCTAGATTTAGAGCGGTTGCACGAGTCGCGAACGAGTTTTCGCTCGGCGTCGATCTCGATCCCTCGCGCCTTTGCGAACGGACGCGATTGTAGGCAGTTTTCAGGCGAACAATTATTCACCGGGTCCGGCCACTTAGTTGGCGCGCGCTCCGTTAACGAGTGAGTTTTGTCCCATCGTGTCTGGGATTCTTTCGCGATTCTCTAATTAAAAGCCACCGCTCGTGGCTTCGTCGCGAGCGTTTCGGGGTTTTGTGCCGCGCTAATAGTCGCGACTGGAGAGAGTCGAATTAATTTGTACACATTTTTCCATGCTCGAGGATAGTTGGTTGGTACCGAGGGCTGGCGCGCGCGCGCTCGCTACGGAAGAATTTGTCGTTACTCGTCGTAGATTATAGGCTCGGGTAACGCGTTGACCGTGAAACGCGCTTTATTTCCCCTGGACACCCTTGTCTGCGAATATAACGCGAAAATAACGCGAAAACAATGGCGGTAGCCCGGTATCGACGTCCACGTACGCGGCGTTTAGCTTCTCTGGCCAGGTTCGTTAAATTTTCCACGATGCTGCCGGCAATTTCAGCCGGTCATCGGCGTAAAGTCGATGCTCATTGTAAGCCCTGGGCTGGTTCACGAGGATGCTAGCAGACAAGAGTACACCGGTCGGCGGTGGGTGGACAGGAGGCGGACGGTGGGGGCTGGCGAGGGCACGAGAGAGGAGTTAATGGGGACGAACTGTAGAAGTGGCTATAGTCTAGAACCGTGTTAGGGCCAGGGCCATTAAGCTTAATGACATAATGAAGTAAATGGCTGTGCATGCCATGCCACGCCGGAGACTATAGCTTATAACCGCCGGGCCTCCACCCCCGCGCAATATACCGCGTGCCAGGAATTCCTGACTTATGCCGGCACTGCCCAGTCGAAAGGGGTAGCTACCATGGGGTGCACACTCCCCCCTCCCCCTTCTCTCCTTCCCTCTCTCTCTCTCTCTCTCTCTCTCTCTCTTTCTCTCTCTCTGTCACTCTCCTTCTCTCTTTCTCTCTCGTATGCTTCTACCTCCCTCGTGTTCCCGCTTCGATCGTTCTTTCTCTCTTTTAACCCTTCTACGCTACGAACGCGAGCGTCTATTCCTCTATCTAGCTCCGGGTCCACCGTATCTCTCGTTACCAGTCGAACGTCTCTCCGTTCGTATATTACGTAAGGGTTGCCGTGACGTAAAGTTGCACCGCACACGTGCTGGAAGCGAATTTATTTCGGGAATTGCCAAGGCGTCGACTCTTTCTCTCTCTCTCTCTCTCTCTCTCTTTCTCTCTTTCTTTCTCTCGGTCGTCGGTGTTCGTTCCGGGAGCGTCCCTCGTTTTCCGGGAGACGATTCGCTAAAAACCACGTCCTGCCGCGTCGTCGGGGCGGTAACATCCGCGCACCTTCTCTCTAACCCTCTTGAATTTCCTGCGAGGACTCGTAATTATGCGTTTCGTGTGCCGGCCGGGCAACGGAGGAAGGTCGCGTGTGCGTTAAGTATTTAATGTAATTTAGTAAAGGCGGACCGTAGACAGCGCGAGAGCCAAGCGCGAGAGCATCCTCGGTGAAATTGCGTGACTCATCTCTCTTGTTTGCCGCCCGCTGCTACTTTCCTTTCACCGGATTCGACGCTTTTCTGCCCGCGACTTTGAAAGCTCGGCGCGGAACGCTCGCGTTAATCACGCGAAAGTGCCTAATGCGCTGCTTGATAGCAGCAATTTCGGTATTAATTGGACGCGTGAATGGACCACCGCGTTCGTGCTCTATCCTCCGACGTTCAAACCGACCTCGCTAGTTTCAACGTTTCGCTTTAAGTCCATTCGGAGCGTTCGATTTAATTAAGAACGACGAGTTATAACGCGCGAACGAGACAGGCTCGCTTTCTCCCTCTCTTTCTCCCTTTTTCACTCCCCCCTCTCTCTCTCTCTCTTTCTCTTTCTCTTTCTCTCTCTCTCTCTGACTTTTCGAATACGCGAAGCTGGGATTAGCGAGATTTTTCGGACAGATAGAGAAAGCCACTTCTCCGTTGAGTGGACGAATAGGGGAACCTTGAACATCCTACGACGGAAGACTACTACTCGCTCACGAGCAGCGTGGAACAAAGTGCGTTCGTGGATGTAAAAAAACGCGTTGTTTTCGGGCAATCAACACTTTGCCCATTGTCCGCGGCTGGCACCTGAATGCGTGGCCATCATAATATTCACACCATTCGTAGAGGGTCGAATTTCGAGCATGGCCACCGCGAACCACGGAGAATGGTACGAGACGCGCGTGAAAACACGTTTCTGACCACGAGGTGTGAAGCCCCTGGAAGAAAAAGAAACGAAGAAACCGCGCGGGGTAGTCGAGGGTAAAAGAGTCGAGAAGCGCTTCCGAGAAATACGCCCACGAATTCGTTATTCTATTTTTTTCCTTTTTTTCTCCATTTACTTTTCTTTTTCTCCATTTTTTTTTTTTTCTTTTTTTCTTTTTTTTCTTCGGCCGCGTCCTATTCATTAATTATCGCCATTCAAGGGGGCCACGGCCTCCTGATTGTGAGGTCCGGGATCGATGAAACGCGTTTCGCAGTAACCGTGATTAAGCCGTCGAGTTTTCGCGAAATAACCTGTCGGGAACTAGTTTTACCCGAGAACTTAATTACTGCTGTATTATGCACGCTGGATGCGCGAATCGGTGGCTCGAGAAACAACGATGCTGCTTAAAAGAAAACTCATCTCCCGTGGTGCCACCTCCTGAACGTTAATTATACGTCTTCGTTACCCATTGTCGGCCTCGAACGCTGTATCTAAAATAATTAAGGCGTCCATCTTTCTCCGCTGTGCAAGCCTGCAATTTCATTCTGTTACCGGTGCTTCTCGGACAACAAATTTTTTCCCCGCGCGAGACCCCGGCAGCCGATTTCGCGATCGAAATTTCATTGATCGGGGTAAGGGGCGAATGAAGAAGAGACGAAAGGCGAGGGAAAAAAGAAAGGAGGAGAAGAAAGGAAATGCGAAGCGAGACAAAACGCACGAAGCGAATCGAGTCTCCAGAGGGCGAGCGATCGAACCGGTCAAATTAATTCGACCCCGAAAACATCGTGGAAGCATTAGCAGCTTACCCTAAGCTGCTGCCGGTCTGTTACAAGTGTTTTACAGCGTGTTACATGGTGCAGCAAAACTACCCAGCGTTGAGGGTCCCTAATCTACCGAAACATCCCTCGGGATGTATCCAAGCATCGACTGCACTCGGATACGCTCCATTCGCCCTTTCGGCTATGTAAACGACCACGTTACATGTTTCACGCGCTCGATAAATAATTCTCGGCTTGATGCATTTTTCAACTCGTGCCGGTATTTCGCACCGCGTGTCCAGGGGAACGTGCGGGGTACGTGGAAAATGATCCTCGAGCGGAAAGACGACGCGTTTCCTTGGATTCCGTTGGTCCCGGTACCCTTGCTCGGTCCATCGATCAATCTCGTTCTAGTGATCGATCTTGCGATTATTAACGAACACGGCGAATCAGCGTTACGACTCCTTTCTAATTCGTTCGTCGAGGTCGAAGTCGTTGACTTTTCACTCGTCGTCGATAATACGCGCACAGTGGTATATCACCGGGTATTTCGTAACTAACGATTTAATAACTCGCGACGATCCCGGAGACTGGATTTATTAGTCTCGTTTTTCACGCGCCGATTCGTAAGAAGGATAGCTACAGCGAGGTCGAGGCTGGCGTATCAAATTGACTCGTAACGTCGTTTTCGCGTGCGATGGGGTCTGCCAGGCTACGCAATTTCTACTGACCCGAGAGCATCTACTGGCCGAAACGCGATTGCTTTTTACGAAGCGAAAGCTCGTCGAGCGAAAAGTTCATCGATGTATCCCTCTCCTCGGACGAACAATACTCGTTAACGCGGCTTAATGCAACGCTAACCCGGCGGTAATTACATTGGTCGAAACGATCCGTTGCTCGTCGACGGAATCCTACGCGAGGTTTCGGTCATCCATTGCCCGGCAGCGAATCTAATTTTTCTCGATTACGAACACGCCGAGAAACTAGCGTTTGTCTCGTTAATCATCCGGCTGCTTTCGCGAGCGCGGCTGGCATTTACGTAGTTTCGTTTATAAAATGGCAGCCAGGCCGAAACGAGGAAATCGCGCGTCTCGCGGAGCGGGGCCAAGAAGACGACGACGAGTCGTCTCATTCACCCGGCGACGAGGTAATTTCTCTCGATGAATCCACGAAAGGGCATTTATCCGTTCTCCGGGCCGCGAAAAGGGGCGGAAACGAATTTTCAATTACGACGCACAAAAGCCCGGGTAATTCCCCGGGTTTAAAACGTCTTCGCGGTGCATAGCGAACGCGCCGAAGGGAGAGCCGGAACAAGATGGACAAGGAGAAGGGATGAACGGCGATGCCATGAAAAGATTTTCAAATTAAATTTCGGGATTAGTACCCTGGTTTAATACGGACAAGTGACGACTGAAGACGTCCCAGGGGTGTGCTACGTGCTACCTTCGCCCTCCCCATGGGACACAGTACACACGGCCCACTGTGTAACGACGCCACGACGTTTCTGGCCCACCCTCCCCGTTTCGTAACACTTCGCGCCTTTCCATTTGCTCGATGTAAACTCGTCGTTCAGCAGCCTCCCTTACTCTCTCGACCGGTCTTGGACGGGTCGAGTGTCGTGTCCGGTCACCGGTCGTCGGATGCAATTTGAGACGAATCGCGAGTCCACGGGGCAGACTCGGGGCCTCGGATGGAAAACGCGAAACCAACTGGACAAAGGAAAGATATCGCGCTATCGAACGCGTCCCACGGATTTCCATGGGAACGCGTAGACGGTTGGTTCCTCGACGGTTTCGTTTCGTTTCGACGACGAATGGAACCGTCGCGCGAGAAACGGATCGTGGAAGAGAGTAAAGTCTTTAAAGCGAGAACGTGGTTGCTAGTACTCGTGGAAACGTGCAACCTTAGGCGATGCTCGACTACCGGGAACGGAGGAAAAGCATCGCGACAAATGGACGCCGTGGTCCGTGGATGAAACGTTAAACGCAATTTCGTGGGGTTCGATCGAGGGCGGTCAGAGGCGGCATCGGGCAGGATTAGAATATCAATTATCGAAGAAACACAGGCCGTCGGTTTCTAAGAGGTTCTATTAGACGCGAGCAGTCTGGCGCAAGGCAGTCAGCCAAGCAAGGCCACGGGTTTAAGGTCTTAACAGCTACTAAAGCAAAAGCTCCTTCTGTCTCGCTCTTAAGCACGGAAAACAAGCCGTGTTAGACGAAGGGGTGTATTGAGGGCCGCCATTGGCTATCCACGCTCCTTTATTGCCGGTTGCCTGGTAACCGGCCTGCCACCGACACACACCGATGGCAACCACCCTGCAACCACCCTGAAACCCGACAGCGCCGCGCACACCCTCGCTTAGGAACTCGCAACCACCACCACCAGCACCACCACCAAGTACCGTCACCACCGTCCCTCGCCACCCTCTCCGCGATGCTCCACGAGCCAATGCACATACACGCACATTCGCGTTTCCTCAGCCTCTCTCCGAACACACGCGCACTCGCGCACAAGCACACTCGCGTCGACTGGCGCGAACGCGTGGGGATGTGCGATGGAATCTCCGTGTAATCGTCAGAGGGTTGCTCGTGTGAGTGCGCGAAACAACCCTGCCGGCTCTCGCAGTGTACGTACGCATGGCGTGAATATATTTAGCCAGGAAACTACCACTGTTTTCACGCGAGAGGGTGTTTCGAGAGCTGCCTCTCCGGCTGCCTCTGTGTGTGCACAAAGTCTGTGC
The DNA here is from genome assembly GCF_001483705.2 of Eufriesea mexicana. Taxonomy (NCBI): domain Eukaryota; kingdom Metazoa; phylum Arthropoda; class Insecta; order Hymenoptera; family Apidae; genus Eufriesea; species Eufriesea mexicana. The sequence goes on from NW_016914879.1 coordinate 101,146, forward strand.
TCCTGGCCGAGTAGACCGCAAAGTTTTCTCTGAAGTTGCTGGATTTCTTCCTTTTATCGCCGCTCCTCACAGCAGTTGGGGAGGATACTTTCGCGGATGATTGTGTTCCGCCGGTCGTAATCGCGCGCAGGATGATCGGGCAACTCGGGGAAGGGGGTTGAAGTTGCTCGGCTGTCGAGGCTCCGAGTCCTGGCTCAACGCGGCCTGTTTGATGTACGCTTTCGTCGCGGACTCCAACTTTCGAATTCGTACATTTCATCCAGAGGAAAACTAGGAAAGTTCGATAAAGATCTTCCCAGTCGCGAATATTTCAATGGAACGGACTCGCCATTCTCCAACTCGCGTTCGAGATACTCCTCCGTGGATGACCATGCGAGCAAGTAGCCAGCGTTTCGCGCGAAACTCGCCAAATTCGACTCGTCTAATCGACCCCCTCCAATGTCCCATATTAAATCCAATAAAATCCTTCGAGCTGACGATCAATTCGTTGGAACGGCGACGCGTACGAGCCCGTAATCTTGCGAGTTCTCTCGTCGAGAAGATTAAAAACAATTGCTTCTGAAGTGGCTGTGTGCGCAAACACGGCGTCTCCCTAGCGTGGCTCCCGAGGGAGGTCGCGACATCCCACGATATTCGAGGGCACTACGAACGGATTAGATCCAGGACAAATTAGAGGAGAGAGGAGCACCGGTCGCCGGGAAGCCGGGAATATATCAGGGTAGAGGGCAAACGTGTCCCGCTGGTCCCGTAATAGCTAACTGGATTTGATTAATCGATTTGGTTACAGCCTCCTACTTAGCCATCCTGACGCTTCCTGCCGCGTCTAATATCGATCATTCTCACGCGGAAGATACGTCGCTCCTGCGACGAATAAAACTCGCGTCACCGTTCTCTATTTCTCTTCCACGATTATACGAGACGAAGGTATAGTGTCGGCACACGGCTGTGTATCATCTCGACTCGGGGGGTGAAAGTGTCGCGCGACTTCTTCGCGCGCGAGGGGAAAGAATTCCGTCCGAGTTGCTCGTTTCCTTCGCTTAGAATACGCTTCGGGGTGAAGATATCGAGCAACTCCGAAACCCCGATCCTATCTTGCTCGCAACCCAGTGGAACGACCCTTCGCGCGACATCGAGTCCTCGCGAGGGGTAAGATCGGTAGACGCAGGACGATTTCAACGACGACTATCCGATAGTCCGCGAGATCTTCGACTAGCCACGCCAGGACACACCGCAACTCCATTTTCTCCGGGTTATTAGCATCCACTGCAGCCACTCGCGTCCACGTTCTCCGACGTGCAAAGCGATTGGTTCGACGGCTTGCGGTAAATAAGCGTGCTTAAAAAGCCGGGAGCAGGAAGCAACGCCAGAGTCGGGGTGGCGTAAAGAGGCCTCTCTACGATCTCGTGGAACAATGCATCGCGCGAACACCATGCTAGGTGTCTTAAGCTGCTCGCGGTCGAGTCTCAAATATTTATTTTCCATTCGACTCGGTCGTTTCGTAATCGCGTTTTCCCGTGATAAAATCTTCCCCTGTCGGAGGTCCGAGCAGCGAGACGAATTACAGGCTCTTTTGTCCGTGATCCTAATTATCCTTCCTTTCCTCGGTACAGCTCGGCGGTAGCCTTCCGGTTAGATCGATAGGGTAAATAGAGCAAAATTTATTTGGAGCTTTGGACGGGGAAAAAGTGGCGGTGGATGGTAGCATAGAGAGGCGCGTGTATGCGCAAGGAAGAAATGTTGGATAAAATTAAGCCGGCATGCGAGAAATTTGCTTGAATCGACTGAATGCGCCCGACGCTTCCTCATTAAGTTCTTCGTCTTCGTGACGACCCAGCAGATAAATAACTACAAACCGGGAATATCTGGAAGCTGGGAAATTCGAAAATTCTGCGAAGAGAGATCGAGTTAACGTGGCTCGTATTCGGGTAATTAGATGATCTCCGATGACAGGCCGGGAGAGAAATTCTTTCGACGAAACAACGTCGCGAATGCGGCACAATGCGCTTTGGAGTCAGGAACGATACGCTTTTCATTTCTCGCGTCTTTTTGCCCCTTTTCAGCGAGCTTCGCCAATGATTATAAAGCTATTCCCTCGTTTGACTTTGGGCAAGCGTTTTGAAAAAGCGGTGAAATGCAGCGCGAGCGAGAGAAAGGGGACGGAACGCGTTGGCGGGGCGAAAAAGGAAGGATTAACAATACTTTTTAAAAGCAGCCTCCGCTATTTTCGCATACCGTGTGTTCTATGTCGCGCGGCTCGTTCGCGATACTGTTCGACTCAAAATTCCTCCGAGTTCCTCTCTTTCGCTTTCTCCTACTCAGACTTCCGCGGCTTTCTCCGTGCTCGCGCGTTCGGAAAACTAGCTTTGGTCGTGTTTCTATTTCCACCTAAGCGAAGGACTTTATTTTCCGCGTGACGCGTAACAATTCTCGGTGTCAACTTCAGCCGGTACATTTGTAGCGAAGATTATTAGAGCAATGAAATATCGGCACAAATGAAAGAACCGTGATCGGGCCATTATCCGTTTCTTTTCCGCGAATACGACGGGACAAAGGTAGGAAATTCTCGCGTAGGAAATCTGAAAGGAATGGTTTTTTCCATCCTTTCGCTGTCTCTTTCGCCAGCAACCGCCACGGTTATTGTACCGTTCGCGATTCGACTAACCACGCGAATCGCGTGAAACACGCGTGCACGCGTCGGCCGCGATCGTGGAAAAGCGTTACGCTATTAACGCGAACCACGAAGGCGTGGATGGAAATAATTCGGTGGAAAGAAATAGGACGACAGGCCGAAGTAATCGTATCCGTGTAGCCGTGTGACGTCAGCGATGTGTTTCGTGGGTCCAATTAGTCGAAGAACACGTATAATTGGAATTAAGCTCTTAATTAATAGTTAATTAGCTGGCAGTAGTAGCGTCACCAGCGGCTCTGGCAGCAGCAGCAACAACTGTAGTAACGAGTTAGCCCCGGGGAGAGGGTTTCATTGTGGAGCGGCGCGCGCCACGGAGCCGGTTTTCGCTCGTTAATTCGAAATTAATTTATAATTGATAATTATTTTCGGGCCATGGGTCCTATCCGCTTGCCATCTCGACGAACCTTTCTAATTTCCTGCCTCTCCTGCCCGTAGAAAATTGCCATTTACCCTGCAAAGCACGCACGAGCTGTCGAGTCACGAGCAGTGTGTTTAAAGGAAGAAAAAAGGGGCAAAAGGAAGGAAAAATGTTTTTTTCCTTCTCTGTATCGTTGGCGTGCGCGCGCACGCGCTGTTAGCTACTCCCTAATTGGGGAACCTGGATTTTTGAGATGAAAATCCGCGCGCTACTAGCTACTGGACAGCGCACCGTTTCCCCGACATTTTTTTCCCCTCCACTCCTCCGCCTTTTTTTATTTTCCCCGTCCATTTTTTTTTTTTTCCCTCCTTTTTCTCCCAATTTTCGCTCGCCTCCCCGCCCCGCCAGGGGCCGTTCCATCCAACCATTCGAAATTCCGTTATCGGTAATAAATTTACCGGGTATTTTGCCGGAATATCGAGTGTCAAGTCCGCGCTGCGACAGTCGATATCGCGCGTGGAAATTACGTTCCGATCTCCGCGAGTTTTTCCGATCGGAACACGCGTGTACACACCCCCGTCCCTCTTAATTGCGTTTCTTTTTTCTCCGAACCGAGTGGTGGATAATGCTTTAAATGCAACGCGACGAGCACACACACGCACACACAAACCGGGGAAAGAGGCGGACGATAAATGGAAAAATAGAATCGCGTTACGTGCTTCTTAGCTGCGTGTCGATGCTTCAAAGGGGTAAAATTGGAACATGAGAACGAACGTCGAAAATGTTACGCGAATTTGGGTTGCCGCAAGACCCTGTTTCCTGCGTTTTGATCTACCACCGGCGTGTCACCGACGAGCCGACTTTTCTGAATTATCGTCAAAGGCGCGTTGCATTTTGTCCGATTTTCTCGCGACATTTCGCGACGAATATATGCGCGGGAAATTTGACATTTTCGTGCCGTTATCCTTGCTCGTCTCCATTACCGGTTAACGAAGGGATTAACGAAGGGAAATCGAAGAAGGGACGCATTGACTCGTAGGATACTCGTTTGGCAGAATTTGCGCGAACACGCGTGGTTTCTCGATTTATTGGCAAATCGGGGGTATAATGGGTAATTTGATCCCGGACGTACGAGCGCGGAGCTGCAATTCGGATCGGATGGATTATCGGTACACGCGTTAATGATGATTTTTTGAAGAAAGTAGATACAGCTTCGAATTATGCGGGGTTATTTAATCTACGCTGGCTTGATCGCAACATCGTTAGCTTTGAAAAGTTAGTATATATTATCCGTGCATTTTGCTGAAATTTAATAAATTTAACGATCTTGTTACAGGTGTCGGGCACAATATAGAATCAGGGAAGGACTTCACGGTCGACGGTCTCTCCGGTTTCAGCAAAAAGAAGAAGAAGAAGCGTCGTCATAGGTGAGTGTCTGAGGCAAAGTTTCGGCACGTGAACATTTTTAGCCGCCGCGTTTCGGTTGCATCGAATTTTTCGCCGTATCCACGTTCGTTTTCCACGTTTTCGCGACAGCGCGCCGCCATTAATTCTGTCTGGCGCGCTGTGTAAAAATTTTGATTGGAGCGTAACGTGAAATCAGCGCGATAGAAATACGCGTGAATAATTAATAACCACTGGCAAAATTTTCGACGCAACGTTGAGAGCTATTCTTCCGTATTTTCGCTTGATTATCCACAGGTCTGCGAGACAATCGTTCGCGTTTCACTGATTTTCGTTCACCGATAATGATAAATTTATTCCAAACGAATATATCATTTTAGACTTTTCAACGTGTAATCGACGAGTCCCACAACCCCCGATAATGAGTTTTCAGCTATTTTGAAGTGACAGACAACCCGAATGCAATCACCGTTCCGCGATAATTGTATACCGGACGGACGAATTCCGGCTCAAATTGATCGTTAAAGGATATATTTGTCGGTAGAAATCGATTCCATTGAAACGTTCGAGTTACATGGCGAACCTAAGGATACGTATTCGCGTATATGCGCGCCATCGGGGCGAAAGATTAAAAATTGACGCTGGGAACCGGTCGAACCGGCTGAATGAAGAATTATTATATTCGCAAATTGAACATGCGCAAATTAAAATTTCTCCCGGCTCGAATGTTTCATTGTAAAATTTATGAAATCCGCTTTAAATTCTGTACAGCTGGATTAAAAATAGATTTGCGCCGATTGATTTGTTCGAAATTCGTTTCGGCAAGATCTATAGAATTTAATCTTGCTTCGACTTTGCTGATCGACTAAATTGTTTTTCGTCGCCGTTCCAACCGTCAACTCGTTCTAACATTTTCCATTAACGAAATTCCGAAGTCATTTTCTGCGTCGCGCTTTTTTCCCCTGCCCCCATGTAATGGCATATAACTAGGTTCATACGGTTGTTGCTCCAGGACGATCTTCACGTCACAGCAGCTGGAGGAGCTGGAGGCAGCCTTCAAGGAAGCCCATTATCCCGACGTGTATGCTCGCGAGATGCTCAGCCTTCGAACCGATCTGCCCGAAGACAGGATACAGGTGAGCGAAAATCAAAAGACCTATGAAATCCGACCTTTTGACCCACGAATCGGACGGCTTCGATACCGCGCCGTTTCCTTGTGAAATTCGCGACTCAGGGCTATCGTGTTTCTTCGCGTAGATTCCCGTGAACGCGCTCGAATTGATCAAAGGGTAGCCACTAACTTTTCGTTGCTCTCAACGACTTCGACGTTACGCAAAATAATTTAAAGAGACGCTTTATCGTTCGAGAATCGCGCGTATCAGCGCGGTTGAAACGCCCTACTTCCAGCGTTACACGATCGCGAGACATCGAGGATTAATCGAATTAATTTACACGGAAATAGAAATCGCAACGACGAGAGAGGGAGAGAGAGAGAGAGAGAGAGAGAGAGAGAGAGAGAGGAAAGAAAATCGGGTTTCAGGTGTGATTAAAAGGTGCCACTTTCAGTCGCGAATCGCGTGAAATACAAGGTGTAAATTGAAAGTGGTCGCTTACGACGCGTTAACAATGCTTCTTGTGCGCGTCGTATTCATAATTTACCTATTAAATTGACATGCAATGCAATTCATCTCGGTTGCCAGTCGCATCGGGTCCACAAAGAACGCTAAATCCCTAAACTCGGTTTTTCGTCGCATCGTAGTCCGGTGAACGTTCAGCGCCGGCGAAATTTCGACTATAATTCGCTATTAAAACCACAATCAGCTTTGGCGATAATTTTGTTCATTAACGGAAATTAACAACGTAACGCGCTCTTGGAAAATTTAACGCGCTGCTCGTGACGATTATACGGTATAATCAGTGGAAATATAAAGCTCCAATACGTTTTCACGCAATTACTACGCGCGTCGTTTTATCGTGGAAAATTCGGCATCAGAGTGATAACAACGAGGACAACTTTGCAAACAAATTTCACTCGCGTTCGTTCGTCAAAGAGATTCATCGTCAATTAGCGAGTGCTCCGGTGTTAGTTACATTTCTATAAATTACCACGCAATTAATTACGCAAATTCATACGTTATCCGCGCAACGATGTAACGGAGATGCTGTCTACTCTCGATGATTCGATGGATTCGCGTCGACCTCGATAATTACCGATTTTTCCAACGAAAGCGTGCCACCTGCCATCGCTTTCGTCCGTATCGTTTCGCGGAATCGAAACGATAGCCGCCGTTCCTCCCTATCCGCGACGCAAATTAGGAAACCCTCGTCGCGAAGATAATGCGAGGAGCCTCAGCCAGCTCTTTATTCGATCGCAAATGGCACCTCATTCGATGCCGCGGCGATATCGCGCGGAATTATCGACAGCGTGCATAAAGCGGCGAAAGAACAGTCGCGAATGAAAGTGGTAAGGGATGCAGCGGTGGCTGGTTGTCGGGGGTGGAGAATGGCAAGTCCAAAAGGCGCGACTATAAAAGGGAGAATTTTCCCGGGCTGACGGTTAGTTACCGCGGACTCGTGGAGTACCAGGCTGAGATAGGTTTCCGCATGGCGGACCCGGGACAAACTTCCCTTTCTCTCCCTGTTCCTCGTCCCTCTTCCTCGTATCGTGATTTACCCCTACGCGCGTCCTTCCATCGCTCTTCTCTCTGCCTCGTTCTCCTCCTCGGTCCTTCGCTGTATCCTTTCGACAGCACGAGCGGGACAAACGGGAGCTGGTATGCGAAGAGAAGAGACAGGGAGGACGGAATAAAGGAAGAAAGGATTCCGATCCTCCAGCAGCTCGTATCCGATCGAGTCGACGCGAGCGTGGTTACCTATTCGGCACGTGGGTGTACCTACACGCGCGTTCGCGTTCACGCGTGTTCGTGTGCTCAAATGACCAGCACGCGCACATGCACGAGACGTTGAATATATCTTGATATAATTCGAGGGACCAGGGTGACGAAGGTTAGAGGCTGAAGGGTGGCAGTGGTCCGCGCAACAAAGGTGGCAAAGGAACCGCTAGAGGAGATGACACCAGAGGTAGAAAAGAAACCACGGCGGTAAAGCGCGACGAGGATGCATCGGTTAGGTAAAGAGAGAGAGAGAGAGAGAGAGAGAGAGAGAGAGAGAGAAACGAGGTAGCAAGAGAAGAGAGAGAGAAAAAGAGAGGTAGACAGGGAAGGAGAAGGGGAGGAAGATTACGAGAAAGAGAGGGCAAGTAAAAAGAGGTACGATGGAAAGGGGTAGGTAGAGTAGGTAGGTAGGTACAGTCGAGTCGCGATTCACGGGGTTGTTGAAGCTTCGCGGCTGAAGCGTGCAGGCGCGTATACAGAGAGAGAGAGAGAAAGAGAGAGAGAGAGGGAGAGAGAGAGAGAGAAAGAGTGAGAGAGAGAGGGAGATTGAGAGAGAGGAAGAGAGAGTAACGGCGCCGTGAAACGACAAAGCGGCCATTGCAGGATGGGTGCGGTCCCGCGGGCCAATCAGAGAGACGAGTCGCGGACCGGTCGGCCAATCAGGCCGCGCCTTCCACCCGTCTTTTGTTTCTAAATTTGCGCGCGCGGCGGGGACACAATATAACGAGCGCGCGGGACGAAAAGAGGGGTTGGTAATCGTTAACGGTGATATTTTTGTGTGGGAGTGCCGGCTTTCTTCGTCTTTTCTCTACCTCTTCTTTCACTCTACCTTCACCCCTGCGCCTCCTCCCACGCGTCCTACGCACCGATCCCTCCCGCACGCTCCGTCGTCGTTCTCCTCGCCTCTCTTTCTCTCTCTCCCACACTCTCTCTCTTTCTCTTTCCGATTCGTTGCCGCGTGAATTTCCTTCCGCTTCTCGATCTAGCGCGCGTCTCCATCGAGTTTCTTCGTCCCTTGCTCTGTTCCTGCCTGTTCCGCGACCACTCCGACCCCCTATTTCTTTCCTAATTTCTTTGTAGCTCCTCTCTCCGGGCCCTTTGTCCCGCGCCTTTTCTCCTTTCTCGCGCGCTCGTGTGCGCCACCGTGCGTGCGCGCACGCCGACGCGTGTCGCGAAACGGCACGAAGAAGACCGCCGCGCCGGCCAGTTTTCATATCGATTAGGGGGCATTTTGTAGCACCTCGATGTGCTCGGCGAGCGTGTTCGTCCGTCGAGTAAATGCCAACTAGTTTCCGCGGAAATTTATTTCACCGCGCCAACCGAGTAACCGTCTCGGAAAGGATTTTAAGAGAGCTCGCGAGAATTCTTCCAACGCGCGCACACGTTCCCCCCTCTCGTAGACGGAATTGTGCGCGATAAAATTTCCAGAGGCCAACAACCATTCGGTGGAACCGTAACGACCGTTACCGTCCAAAGGAAGAGAAGACCGGAAGGGACTGCTTCCGTTACCATACGAAATTATCGCGTCCACTGGACGCTTCGACGATGCACCGGCTGTCAGGTTTCGCGCGTTCAAGTATTGCCTGATTAAATGGACGGGCTGGGTTAAACCGACGCTGCCCGAACAAATTAATTAGTTATGCTGGTCGAATACGATGCGACCCATGTCAGCGTAGAAATACGCGTCTCATCCGCCAGGACGATTCTCGCGTAAGTAGTACGCGCGGGTCTCGTTTCGGAATTCTCTGCAGCGTCTGACGCGAGGCCTGACCCATCGGGAAAATGCAGAGGAAACGCGGCGTTTTCTTTGACGAGCAGACGTTGCTTGATTTTTCGGTATCGAGAGGCTTTCTCATTTCGAACCGGGACAAAGAGATATAGGAGGGAAAAGGGAAGCGTCTTCTTTGAAGAACGGGAAACGCTAGGAGCATTTCCTCGTCTTCTCTTCGCGGCGAAATGAGAAACTTCCAAGACTTTTTCCATGGTATTCATTCCCGGGACAATGCTCGGTTCCTCGAAATACACCGAGATTTTAATATACCCTGGCGTTTCAGCAGCTTCGATGGTATCCCCCGATAATGTTCGCGTATCGGGAAGGACCTGGATAATCGGCCATCCTATACCCTCCTATTCATCGCGTTATTTCGCGCAACTTTCCCAACGCTGACAACCAGAAGAAAGAAAAACCGGAACGCTCCCGCGGTGAAGTTAATCGAAATGTCTTCGGCAGACCTCCGTTCCGGCTGTTCGCGTAATTGTGCATACGATTCACGCATGCGGCCGTATAATTGCGAGTTCCTGCCACAGATTCTATGCGACGCGTTTCCTGTCAAAGCGGTCCGCTTTTAAATGCATCCTTCCTGCACGGGAAGAGGAACTCTTGCACTTTCCTGAAAATCGACCTCCTCGTTTTCAGTTGCACCTCGTCTTCCCGACAACGAGCCGCGAGTTATTCCTATCACGCGACGCGAAAGCGAAATTATTTCCCTTCTCCAGTGGAGGTTAATCGTTTTCGAAAATTTCGAAATTAATCCACCGGCTTGGAATCAACTCCGATCCAGGTTAGAGGACTCTGCGGATACGATTGGAAGCGAAGGATAAAATTCTGAGATAAAGAGCGACCGTTGGCGAGAGAAAGGAGCAGAGGCTCGAGGGAGTGGCTGGTTTCCAAATTCACCCCCATACAGGAGGAAAGACCGATCGACTTGACTACTCGTTATCGCGATCGCTCTCGTGCTCGCAATGAGGCTGCGACTGATTGGCGCGCAGAATCGCGCACAAACGGACGTAATTTCGGTGGCCGGAGGGTTACGGCTTCTTATGGGGGTGCGAAAATTACAGGCTGCCTCGCCACACGTCCTTTCAGCCTGATCGATATATATATACATATACGCGCTCGCTGAAGGGGGTCCCACCTTGCGAAGTGTTTTCGACAAAATGACACCACGAATCACTGTTCAATTACCGTTTAATTTCAGCGACGCTGCGCGTGCGAGCGTTTAATAAATCGCGCGTTGCATTCGTTCGCGATGTCCTTTCGCTCGACGTTCCTGCCGCTAATCGTCCTTCCGATGCGCGATTTTGATTCGCCAACGGGACGAGAAACGCCTCGGTATTGCTCGTTTCTCTGTAAACGAGATTCGAACGGACCGATTTATAACGGGGTACCATCCCGAGAGGGTACAGCGAGGTAACGAATAGCCGGTGGAAGGAAAAGGAGTCATCTCTCTCACGCGGACAGACGTTTCCCGGTTGAAGTTATCCGGGTAATGAGGCCCGAGACTCCCACGGGCTCGTTCGAAAAAACAACACGCGTATCCAGCCATAAGCGGCCCATTAGCGAAGAATTTTGACGTGGCTCACACAATCGTGTTGCGAGCTGCGAGAGGAGTGGAAAGCCGACTGGCCGCGCTGCGGAGAAAAAAATTGACTTCAAGTAGCGACGAACGGCTCACGAGACGCAAGTCATCCACGGAGCACTCTACAGGGTTCTCAGCCGGCTTCCACGTACGTTCTTTGACAAAGGTTCCTCTGAAGGAAGCCCCCTTCCTGACAACAGGGCCCCATTGTCAGTCCCCGTTTCAGCCGAGGCGCCATTGAGGATTCGTTAGAACGGCCTGCCAGGTAGGGCCCCGCGACCGAGACCGCGAGTCTTCGACATTTCCTTTCGATCGTGCACGATCATTCTCCACTCTCCTGCTCGATACACTTCATGGCCCCGTAATTACGGCTCGGAACCACTGCTTCGTGGAATCGGAATACACCGTATAGTTTAGCAATCCACGGTTATCGCTCTCTCGTTGCTCGAGTTTCGTTTAACCCGTCTCGGAAAAATTATTCCCCATTTTTTCCTCTTTTCCGAGGAAATGTAATTTTCAACGATGACGCGTGTTCTCGCACACGGAGGAACTGAAATGTTTCGCGGAGAATTTTCGCGCAGAAAATGCTGCAACGAGGAAGAAGAGAATAAGTATTTCAGTTTCTCGCCAACTCGTTCATTAATACGCGAGTTGCCGCGTCGCTGATCCCGGAAGAATAACTCGTTGGGCCCAACAAAATGGCGTTCCCTTCGAGGGGTTTGAAAGTGGAACGCTGGTAGCGCAAAGCATCGTCCGTAAAGCCGAGCTAAGAGGCTCGTTCGAATTCGATCTCGCACGACAAAGATCCTCGATTCTTCGATTGCTTTCGTCCAATGTTTCCTCGAGGAACCGTTCGTTCTTCCTACTGAATTATGTGGAAGATTGACCTGGCTGTAAACGGAAGGTTCTTTTCTCTCGGCACGAAGACGAGTGGAACAACTGGCAGCGATGGAATGGAAAATAAAGGTGCCTCGGTAACTTTGGATCCTCCACTTTCGGAATAGTGTCAAGTATTCCGAAGCTTCCTCCGTTCGATTACTTTCCGGGCAATAATCGCCTTCTGATAGCTTCTATTTAAATACACCTCGAATTACTCGTTCGATCTCTCGATAAAGAGGAACGAGAACGTAATGAGGAAAACGGGAGCAAGAGGAAGCGAAGGTGAATGAAAAACACGCGAGATTCGGAGGACAGTGGTTCCGAGTGTGAAACGATTTCGAAACGTCTGACAAGAATAACCGCAAGGACAAGCGGAAAATTAAGTGCGTGATTCGAGGAGGAAGTAATCGCTGAAATGAAGCATAATCCCCCGGACATTAGGAATTTTCATTTTTAATCCACTCGTTCCCGTGCACAATTTGCCGCGAGAGTGGCGCATTACCAGACGACAAGAACAAAACGTTCTTCTCCCTCTCGGCCGCTACCAAAATGGCTCGCGACAATAACGCGTGGTCGGCGAAGACGACGACCGCGCGCGCGATTCGTCGTGTCGCGTCGCGTAGTTCGCAGCGAATGAAATCGCCGGATTCGAGGGTCCTAGACCCGTTTGGTCGTTTAAACCGATGAACAGGAAGAAAAGGGAGGAGAGCTGAAAGTTTGGCTCGTTTCGAGGATATAATCTACCGCGCGAGGAGAAGAAAGTAACGAGGAATCGAGTTACGTTCTCCACCCCCGGCGGGCTCGTTCCTCTTCAACCCTCTTCCGCTCTACTTCGATCTCTCTTCGGGGCTGTCTCCGTCCACCGTGGCTCTCGTTCTCCCGCAAAGAAGCCAAGCTAAGAAAGCGTAATGACGCGGAAACGGCTCAAATGACCCGCGAATTTTCACCGGACGAGTCTTCCTACTTGTGCTTATGTTTAATAGGCGGCCAACGTCGTAAGTTGACGTAAATCGTGCCGCGGTATTACCATTTCCACCGCGAATTTATGGTAATTCCGACTCCGCTTCTACTACCACCCAGTCTATCGTATCTAGCCTGCGGTACGCGATCGCGTACACCTTGTCCCCGGGATCTACTTTTTCCACCCATCCTTTCGCAACCCCTATCGATTCGACGAGAGAAACGAAGAATTAATTTCTCCTTTCTTCGAAATCTGTTTGTCTTTCGCCGATTACCAGCTCACCGATCGAAATTATCCGTCCGGTGAAAGGCTGTCTGTTATTTCGACCGAAAGGAGAAACGATCGGCCATCTCGGTGTTTTCTGAAAAATTCAATTCTTCCTTACGGACGGGACATGACAGGTGGATATCCTGGATAAAGGACCGAGAAGGACTCCAGTTCGAGTACCTAGAGAAGACGTTAACACGTTCTAAAGGCCGCGCTAACGCTGTGTAAACAGTGCTGAGCTCGGAAATTAGCTCTTCTCGGCCGGGTAAAATAAATATTTTCGCGTCGGACCATCGTTAACGGATTATGAAAATCTTTCTTTTTTTATTGTACTCGGAAACTCAGCTGCAGACCATTGGCAACGATTCCAGCTGAAATTATATAATCATTCGTAAAGAATTATTCGCGTCTTTCTCCAGTTTCGTTTTTTTTTTTTTTATTTTAAAGTCGAATTTTTAGATTTTTGACATTTAAATCTGCCGCATACACGAATCTCCGATATAGGCGGGAGGAAACGCGAAGAACGAGAGATCCGATCCGAAACTACGGATCGGTATGTACCGTATCGAATTGATGGCAACCTCCTCTCCGCTGGTGCAAGAATCAAATAAACCGACAGGCTATAAATTCCATAGAAAGGACGAATCGTGGCTGCGGGGATAGGCACTTAATTAAATTTTCCCGGGTTTGCTAAGCACAAGCCCGGACTCGGTCCTCGAAGCGGAGTCTCGCATACTCGGTCGTGGATCGAGGCGTGATTACGCATATAGGCCCCGGCTAGAAAATCGTCGGTAGGAAATTTCGAGGCTGGCCCCTGCCCAATTATTGATTTTGTCTTTTCGATGGTCACGAACGCGACAGGAAAGCGATGCACGCGCACACTCGCGACGAAAGGCTACGCACAGAAGGGTGTTGGCGTGTGTGGTGCTGGCCGGAGGGGTTACAAAGCTACGAACGCATTAAATACTCGAGAGCGCAGTGTCCTCGGATGAGCTTTACGTACACGGACACAGGCGCAGGCTGTCGCACACAAACGGGCAGGCACGCACGCGACACGCACAAAGGCGGTGGCTAAATTGATTGCGTCTAAAATCCAACGAGCTTTCTCGGCTTTTCGTTTCCAGCCGCGAGCCGCGGCAACGCGAGCACGAAGATGGCGAGGAACGACCTTTGTGGCGGAGCCACGAGTACGTTTCACAAAAATATAACCTTGCAAAGAGGCTTTCTCTTTTTCCTCTTGCTATCTTTCTTCCTTTCCCCCGCGCTTTTTGCCCCTTCATCCCGTCTCACCGCTCTCTCTGTGTGGATGCATACCTCTCTCTGAAAACGGATCACCCTCTCCCTTCCGGGGCAGAGGGCTGGCAAGCTTCGTTCCGCGTCGCGCCATCGCGATAAATAAGTTTTTTCGCCGAAAACCGTGCTGATCAAAAGGAGTTTTCCACGCTGCTAGGCCCGAGCTGACCTAATGGAGTTCGATTTATCGGAGAAATTTTTAGCAGTGGAACACCCGCCAAGTTTTAATCCCCGCGATGGCCGTAACGAAACTTGCAGCGAGCGTCGTTCGGAACGGAAAATTATATTTTAACGACAATTTGACGGGAAATTAATTCGATAAAGAAGAATCGCGCGGGTGCGGTTGTCTACGGTTTTAAATGCGAACGAACCCCGAATACGGCGAATTCGGCACCGTATGGAAAATAAGGCCGCGGGTAAAAACACGAATCGTACTAATCAAAAGGAATTTTCAACGCACCGGTAATCGTAAATCGTGAAACGACACGAAAATACGCCAACTCAATGGAACGTGTAATTTCGCGCGGCCGCTTTTTAGAATCCCAGCGTTTTTGCGTATAATGGCGCACGATTACGTGACAATTCCAACGTTCTGCAACAGTGTCGGGCACAATGTTTTTCCCAAATCAATTGATCGCGAACCAATCGCGAAAAAAGATTCGTCCCGTTGAACACCGACGCTTTGCCATTTAAACACGCTCGTTCTGCCTTTTCGCCCTCTGTCTCCCCGTCTGCCGTTCGCATAATTGTCGATGAATGGAATTAAAGCGGAATTATAGGATCGTCGCGTGTGATTCAGCGGCCAACAATTCCCGTCGGGGGACGATCCTAATCCTGTCGTAAGAAGCGACGTAGCGATCGTTCGCGCATAAAAGCATCGCCGACCTTCGAATCCAATAGCCCATGGTGCCTGCGTGCAACCCTCCTAATAGGGTTGCGGCCGGTGACGACTTCGAGCTCATGAATTTTCTATCGCTCGTCGTCCAATGATTAAATGATCTTCACCGATGAAGGGTGAGAGGCCCTTTGACTTTTGCGCGTCTAGACGGATACTGACAAGTGGCGTTCACCCTCCGTCACGCGAATAGACAACCCCGAACGGGACTGGAGCTACCGTTCCTAGTACTTGCCAATGTTGTCGCGTTTTCCGCGTTTCCGCGAAAACCGATAAATCCGTGGACCAAGAGTCACGGAGTATCGGGTATGATGTAAGAATTCAGCGAGTCTGGAGAACGAGAAGACGGGCACAAATCACGGGGATATTCACGCGTCAGCCGACAATTTAGCGAACGACTGTATGCATCGGACAGTTTCTTAGCTGGATGATTCTCGGAAACGAAAGGAGGCCGGTCGGAGCTCGTAAAACCGACGGCAAACAAAGCGATGAATTCCGGTTGGCCGCGTTCCACCCCAAAAATTGACCAATAACGCGCATCTCGAGTGTCCCTGGTGCGGAGCAGTCGGCAGCGCTCGCGCCGGCTGGCAAATAAATAAGGGTCTCTCCGCGGCCGAAATCGGGCTCGCGGAATATCTAGCAATTTGGGCGTAGCGGGATTGTCAACGGTACCGCTTATAAATTCTAATAAACCCCATTGCGCGGCGGTGAAATCTGGAGGGAGTGGGTGGCGGGTGGCGAACGCTCGATCCCGAGGGCGCACCAGGAGCTGAAGCGGGATGAACGAGAACAAGGGGATACCGCTGGATGCGGATATAAATCTCGACTAACCGAATTAAGTTAGAAGCATGGGCCGAAGTTTCGCCACGCCCTCGTCGCCGATGAAACGCTATCGAAACCCGGAGTCTGCGTGGTGAAAATTGTACCGAGACAGGGGAAGAGGAAACGCGTCTATGTGTCGAAAGATGGAACAAAGAGAAGATCCGTGCGCAAAAGATGCACGGCGTCTGAACTTTGTTCGCTAATGCGGCAACGATCGCTCTCGACCTGTCCCGAATCGACGGGAAAATTGCTGGAAGAAAAATCAACGTCCTCGAATCGGTCGAAGATTCAGATCGCTCGTTGATCCTCGTCATCCCTCTCGCGTACACTCGCGACCGCGTAGCGAGTGCTTACGCGATTAAACACAGAGGACATCGCGATTGCGGTTCGCGTTAATACTCGCTCGCTAGATGTAAACCACGTCCAATAAGACTCGGATAATAACGTTTGGTTAGCGTAACGACTTGATCGGGTTTCCCGTTGCGCGGAATCGATCACCCCAATCAGGTGATTCTCGGATAATCGACTAATCGATGCCCGCTATCGAGGGAAATCGAATTAACCTGGAGAATTAACTTGGGATAACGGAGTGTGTGCGAGCGACATGATGAATCCGAAGGTAACCCCTCGCACGCGAAATGGAAAAATTCGTCGCGAACACCACCGATGGAAATTGCCAATTATTTCAGCGATCATGGGTCGTCGGTGGTGACCGAGATCCGTTCGATATTAATTCAGCGTGTTTCGAGATCCTTTTCGGTCGTCGAGGCCAAGTCACGATTAAGGTTCGGCACCCTTCCCATGGTCCTTCGTCCAGCAAGTGTCCCACCTAATGATGTTCCGGCGCGTGCCACTTCGCAGCATGGGGTCTATACCCGAACCCCATGCTCCCAGCTAACCGAACTATTTGCTGGCCGATGACCAACCGGCACCGTCCAACATGCTTGTTCGCGCATTATGCCGCAAACAAGTGATGCGTTTTTCGGGGGTTAATGCGACTTCGCAGGTCCACCGCACGCGTTACTTATTGGAAGAGATTAATTGGCTTACCGGCTCCCCGGGTTGGCTCTTGTGGGAACCCGGAGAGCCATTATTCGCGCCGTCGATCATCGCGCATCGTATCAAACGATCTGTACGAATTTTCCATAAATCGCGATTCGAAGGAGGATTTATCGCTGGTCACGGTGATCGGCGACCCTCGTCGCGCGTGTACGAGCAATCTCTATTTCGCTCGCGCTAGATTTGCCCGCGAAGAAATAAAGCCGTCGCGCGATCACGATGACACTCGTGTCTCGAGGATCGCTTGCAAAGTCGAAACACGATCGTCTTTCCGCGTCGTACGCGACAGGCAAGCAGGCCGAGCGGAATGGGACGGGGGTGGAGATGAAAGGGGAGGAAGAAGACACGGGAAAGAAAGCGTTTAATAAGCACGTAACGGGCATCTAATACGTCCCGGCATCGGTTCGAGCTTTGACGATGCGGGCGTCGAGCAGGGGTTCGGGAGATCGCGTGGGACGGTGGGTGTGCGGCGTGGCGAAAGAGGGAGAACCAGAACTCGATATCTCATTATCGGTCGATCGTAAATTGATGTTACCGGTGGGGAGTAACGAGATCTCCAATTATCCTTGGGACAGTATCAGCTTGTACGGCGGTGTATAGGTGTTAGCGTGCGGCGACGTTTCCAAGGTGGAAAGCATTCGCCGATAGATCGCGGTCTTCTTACCTCGTCCATCGGACGCGAATGCTCGAATTGCGAAAAACAATGTGGACCGTGCTCCTGAGAGAAAAATAACGGTCTCGTTTTCTTCTGTTTTGTTGGCAATTTCGTTTCTCCCTTTCACCACTTTTCTCCCTCTTCTCCTCCCTATCTCACTCTTCCTCTCTCTCTCCCTCTCTCTCTCTCTCTCTCTCTCTCTCTGCCTCTCTCCTACCATCTCGCCAGCCGTTCTTCCATCGTGCGTGGTATTCCTGGCTGCCTGGCTGCCTCTCTTCACGGCGGAAAATCAAAAAGCTTTCGGTTAGGTAGACCTTCGAGGACCCTCGTCCTGCTAGTACCTGACGGCAACTCTTCAGCCTCAGTTTCAATACATCGTGCTGGCATCGAGCTCGAGTGTTGCAGCAAGAAGCAGGCAGGTGGGTGCCGTCGACTTGTTCTCTCTATCGGTGTCTCTCCCTCCCTTCTCCTCCTCGATACTCCCCTACCATCTCGCCGAACCTCTTCTCGTTCTCCTTCCGCTCTTCTCTCTTCCACCGGTTCATCTCCACTTCCTCCACCTCCAGCTCCACCGCCTCCTTCGCCCCGTGTTCGCTTACTCTCTTTCGTCTGATCGTTGGCTATCCCTGACTTCGCGACCGTGTATCCTGTATCGCTGTATTGGTAATCCATAGCGAGTTACCGCGGGTCCCTCTTCTCCTACCTCCGTGCAGCCCCCGACATCGCCCTCTCTTTGCTTCGCCTCGTATCTCCTCTGTACCAACACTAACCCGTCTTAACTTAGACGCCGCTGGTAGTACTCGCTCCGAGTCTTTCCCTCGATCTTCCTATCGATGTCCTTCTCTCCGTGTCGGTATCGCGCACTGCGTCTGCTTCCCTTGCTCCACTCGCTGCTCTCCTCCCTCTCTTTCCATCCATCCTTCCCTCCCGGGCCCCTTCCCGCCAACCCCCTCGCTCGTCCCGCCGCACTTTATATATCGGCCGTCCCTCTCTCTTTATTCCCATTCCCATTCTCATCCTCTTGTTTTGGTCCAATAGTCAGTCGCCGGTCTGATCGATGATACGCCAACAGCCAGCACTGCGCATGGCCGACTAAATACAAACTCGCTCCTTATTATACCGGGTGTGCCAATAAAGGGGGTGGCGGGCCAGAGAATGGGAAGGACGTGGCGGGTGGGTGGGGAGGAAGGCGAGAAGCCCACCGCTGGAGTTCTCGCTCCTTCGAGTCGACGAATGCCACGCCATAAAGGATCCTCTTCCTCCTCGTTGCCGTTGCTGCTACCGCTGCTTCTGCAATGCAGGCCCCAACCCCCGGCCACTCTGCCTCCGCCGGTACATCCATTCTGCCAACGTACTTCGATGTCTCCGTCTTTGTCTCTTGGTAAGCTATTCCAGGATGCCAAAGGATAATCCCGGTACGCGATTTCGCATCCCGAACGTCCGAACGACCACTCGTTCGCGACCGAGTCCGACCAACTTCCGCCAACTTTTCCCCCCCTGTTTTTCCACGGACTCTTTTACGCGTCCCGTTTTACGTGTTACACGCTTTCGGTATATACACCTTCCCACTTTCTCGCCCGACATCGTCGTCGTCGTCGTCGTCGTCTGTCCGTTCCCGAACATCGATGATGCTTGTCCGAATCGAACTTCTCGATGGTTTATTCCACGCTGAGTAGTAGAAGCTGAACGACGACCCTGTTTGCGTTGTAACGAAAGTCGAGGAAGAATCTCGAAGACGGTGGGTACTTGGATGAACCGGTTGAGCTGCGCGTTTAAATTCGAATCGTTGGTCGCGAGAACGGGCCGGTTATCTTCATTGAACGCAATCGCTGTCGTAGAGTCACTTGGAAATCGAATAACAGCTTTATGATCGGTACAGTGATTTACGCGTCAGCGAATAGAACGGCTGTCCCCGATCAATGAGAGCTTTTCTACAGGATTCTCTCGTTCCGCGCGACCATTATCATTTCCGCCACGCAGCCTTAATCCCTTTCGTTCCAGCACGTTCTCTACTCTCTCGTCTGCTTTTCCGCTTTCATCTTTCCGGAATGACGGACTATTACGTCCGATTACGCGGTTCCCGGCTGTGAATCGCGAAACAGTCTCATCCCGATCGATCGACGTCCGTGTCAAAGATTTCGATGGGATGAAATTAAAAAAATGTCACAGGTGGCGTCGGGGCGCCTTTCCGTGGTGGAATTAGCGCGGAACTGGTTGGAAAAGCGAGGGACTCGTCGGACGGATTAAGCTCGGAAAGGACCAACCGTTTCCTCTCCTTATCGGCGGAACAAAAGCGTCCTTTATCGTAGAACGGGGTAACATTTGCATGAGTATTTTTCGCGCGCCTGTAGGGGGTGGGTCGCGGGAAAAAGGCCGGCCAGCTTGTTGAAACCTAGGCGGAAGATAATTTCGGGGTGGCAGCGCAAATTGACAGGGCAACGCGTTCCCATTCATTCGAATTACGTTCCAATTCTGCTGGTGACTTTAGCATTGTTGCTACAAATTGGTACACGCCCTGGCCTCCGGCCCAGGCCACCCCCACGTGCGTCTGCCTCGTACACGCGTTTCGCAAATGATGCGTGTCCAGACCTTTTTAAATAACATCCTCCGACGATCACGTATACCGATCGCGTACTACGGCAAGATTGCTCGTGACGGATCGATCGTTGTCGAATAGAATTGCTCGTCCGTCGACTTGCACGGGATGGGAATCGTGTTTTCCTTCGTGTTCTTTTAACGACAGTTTCAACCACGCGCGCGATTCTTTCAAAACTAAACGACCGCGTAATTGTTTCGTTCGACTCGCTCGGGGATGTCGACGAAAGTCGAAGAGATATTTCGCGTATAAATAACGAGCCATCGCCGTCCGCACAGCGATATCGTTTTTCCGCTCGTTCGATACAGCGACTGATATCGGGAGCTCGCAAACGCTGTCTCAAGTTGCAAACGCGAAACGATACGGAGGAATAATTTTGGGCAAAACTGTTGGACGATTGAACGTTGGCGGCAAACGCGAACACGATTTGCAGAAAATGGAAGCAGCAGCCTGAATATCGCGATTACCAATTTCTCGGTTGCTATTAGTTTCCTCGGTTTGGGGAGGGTAATGCGCGAAACTTGTCGGATATCGAGCTCGTTAAAGTTGAAACTCGTGCGGGGATGCGAGCGTGACGGGAGGAGACGACACGCGACTCCTCCGTAGGTGGTCCGATGATCAGAATCGTTAACAAGTAGCCTAACGGGACGCCGAACCGCGAAAAACAGGATAACGAACTCCGAGTTGATCGTTTAAGCGGAATAGTTAACTACGAACTAGCGTGGAACCGCACGCATGAAACTGATCGCACGTTGCGTTCATAGTGCTCCAATTAGGAGACAACGACCATTAAACGGACAAGTGAGTCTGAAAGTATGGTCGGTAACGTTCTGTCGGATTTGCGAGTACCGCACCTACCGGTAATGGGCTGCTAATAATAAATCTTCCGCTCCACGTGACTTTCGCGATTAGTCATAGTTTTCTACGGACGCATTATTCGCTCTTCCTTACCGTTGGGTCCGACAGGTCTGGTTCCAAAACCGGAGAGCAAAATGGCGCAAAACGGAGAAGTGTTGGGGCAGAAGTACCATAATGGCGGAGTATGGCCTATACGGGGCGATGGTGCGACACTCTCTACCGCTTCCAGAGACCATACTGAAAAGTGCCAAGGAAAACGAGTCGGTGGCGCCATGGTTGCTAGGTGAGAATTCTCCAAATTTTCCCTTTAAACTTTCCAACGAACGAACGCATTAAGTTTTGCTAACTTCGTAAATCGTGTTAGAATTTAGATAGAACGAACGTAGAGATGAAAAGATCGATTCGCGCGTGAATAGCTTTGTCCGAAGTAGCATTGTTGGAGGCCAAGCAACGCTTAATGAACTATGCCCCGCCCTCGCAGAAAATATATAAGTCTCGACTTTGTTTTTCTGTTCGTCTCTGTCAGCTCAATCATCTAAGACGAGCAGCTTTAGTCAAGATATCGAAAATAATCAAGAACTGATTGACTGTGGCCCCGCAGGGATGCACCGGAAGTCAATCGAAGCAGCGGAGCATCTCAAGTCTGGCGGAGAGGACAGCGGAAACGATCACAATGGAAGCGGAAGCAGCCCTCATCATAATCATCATCAAGGTGGACCGACCAGCTCCGAGAGTGGACAAGAAAGTCAGGATGGGATGGGGCCTTCGTCGTCGACAGGTAATAACCTACGATCCATTCCATACGATCTCTTTATCAGGATCGCGCGAATCGCGTTCGCGATTCTTCTAATTCTCGGTAGGAAGCTAAAGAGGAAGGGGCCAATAGATCCTTGATAGAATCTGTCGCAATCGCGCGGTTCGACTGGCGTCAGAAGCGTGATTAACGTCGCGATGATCTTTTGTTTATCAGGAATCGTTCAGGACACGGAGCAGCTGAGAAACGAAAGCATCGCCTGTTTGAGGGCGAAAGCGCAGCAGCATCAGCTGCAGTTGAGTCTACAACCCACGGCTGTGCCTACCAGCACCTCGTACCCTGCAGGCCCGCAGTCGAGCACGCTTCACGCCTCTGTTTAATCACCGTTTCGACCTTCCTTCCACGAATCATCGAAACTATTATAGAAGACGTTCAATACCTTAGAGAACAGCCTCGTTCGAAGTTTAAGCGAGAAATTTCGCGACCTGTCCTCGCGATTAAGTTTCAGGGAAGTCGGAAGCTTTACGAACAGATCGTCCCGGCGATCTCGCTAATCGGTCGACGCAAAAATTCTTCTTCGTCTCTGCTCCGAGTCGCGGAACCTTCGCGAGATATCATTATCCGAGTCTAATTTCGACGAACAGGGTAAACGTCTATGGGAACTACCTACACGAGGGATGTACAGACGACGCATAAGAAAAGCACGTGTATACACAACGAATACGAATCGTTCGGATTACGGAACGATCGTTAGGATCAGGCTGAATCATCGAAGCGTTGATCGATATCGCGCTGGGCCTACGCAATTCTCGCATTTCGCGTGTCACCTTCGAACTAATCGACGACGCGGAGGATGCGTCGATCGCGGAGGGGACGAACAACGAGAATTACTTCGAGTCGGTCCTCATTCAACGAAACGGTGGCCTATGGACGGCCAAGTACAATGACGAATCATCGATCGCGGTGTGACAAAGCTCGCTTCCACCCGAGTCGACAACGGCTCGTTCTCGCGATTCGCTGCGTTCCTCGAGGGCACGCCTCGAAACTGCCTCTCGTGTCCACGCTCGAGCGTGCGAAAATCGCCTCTGACACTCGGCGAGTAACTCACACGCGGCAGGTAGCTGTCGGCGCGCGAGCGAGTCGCAGGTGAATCGGCGCCAAGTGGCAGGCGAACGACTAATTAGGAGTTATAGCCGCTTTAAATAGTGCGAGTATAAATATATACATATGTATGGCGACGCGTGTGTGCTGCATCGTGATTGCGTTGATTACAGTGAGTCGTGTGAGGGAGAGAAAGAGAGCGCGTGAGAATGCCTGCGTACCGCGTGAAACGAACATTTCGCCTTTAGGAGATCACCCAACGATTTGCAACGAACGACAAGCTAAATAAATTACCGCGACGAGTGAGACGAGTTTGCGAATTACGAATCACCAGACACATCGAACTCCGACCTCGAACACGCCTCCTGTGCCCGTTGCTTCCAGACGATATTCTTTCCGATTCACGACAAGTTGGAAAATCGTGTGAAAATTCGCGGTTAGATTCCGCAGCCGCGTATTTCGATTGATCGTTAAAGCGTACGTGTTGCGAGAATGTGCATGCGAAAGTGACAGAGAGAAAGGGCTGACAGTGTGAGATTGTTTAGCGGATACCGCGAGAGCGAGAGGGCGAGAGAGTGGGAGAGAAAGAGTGGAACGGAAAATGTTTATTAGCGAACACTTCCTATACTCAAGTACTTAAAGAAGACGTAACTGTTGTCAAATGTGCAATATATCGGTATAAGTTCTAGCTCGATAAGGCATTATACTTTATTTACGGATACAACTACGTGAGGTGGTTGTCAGGGTAATGGTGCCTTGACGGACGGGCGAGAAGGGTCAGAGCTGATTAGAATTGATCGTAGGATGCAATTTACGCGTTAACGGGAGGATCTTTAATTCTCTGTGCATGTTTGCCGGCGAAGATGGCGAAATTCCGCACACGACGTGACTGGCAGATACCTAACTTTCTTCCACTCGAAGCGAGCCGATCGAGCTAATTCTTTCGCTCTTGGATCGCCACTCTGGGATCGATCGCGAATCGCGCGCACAGGGAATTGTTGGAGAGTGTAAAAAGGGAATAAAATTTTTCGAGCAAATATTTAAGTCTTCCGTCTCTCGTTTTGCATCCTACGGTTAACCTACGGTTAACGACAAAAGGGAAAACAAACGGGGGGGAAAAAAGGAGAAAATGGAGAAGAAAGCGAGAAAGGGCAACTACGTACTAAAGTAGACGTTTTCACGAGTGTATTCACGTGTAATTTTTATTCTTTCACTTCGAGGCCGATTTCCGCGCCCCGTTGGCGCCGTTACCTTACCCCCGCCCACTGTATATAAATATATAAATACAAAGTATATATATAAATATACATAAAAAAAATATAAATGCGAATATATGTGGTTACGAGGCACCCTAAGTCGGACGAGCCTCTTTGCGATTTTTGTGTTCACCAGTCGGTCTCGCGATCGTCTCGATTTGCACCCCGTGTTTTCGAGCAATTACTTCTCTTGATCGCGACACTTTTGCACGTTTCGTTCTTTTTCAACGCGAGAGCAAACCCCCGATCTGGATAGGAACGAGGGATCTCAACGAGCAGAGGGTTTCGTTCGTCTTAGATCCACCGGACTATAACATGTAACGTAACGCACTATAATTTAAACGAAACAATTACGGGACGAGGTAACCACATGCTCCACCGAGGCAAGGGTGAAAACGAAGTAACGAAAGGAACACCGCTGTTGTTTGTGAGACACACTTTACAACGCGTTTCGGATCTCAAGCGAATTCCCTGTATCCGAATGCCCCAACGCATGCATAGTAGTCGGCTAGTGTATGTAATAAATAAAATTTCTGAACAAAACCATACCGGCTTGTTTACATCTCGCTCATCTTCGTCCCCCGGCCACGCGTTTTACGAAATTATTTTCACCCGGCAGCTTGGATTTTAACCCCCCTGGTTGCTTGAAATTTCGAGGCACGAGTACCTCGAGCATCGGTTAAAGCAGGAGCAACAATCGCGCTTAAGTAACTATGGAAAACTTGGTGCAAGTTGCGTGAAAATATAAAGTCGGGACAGTAAACTGCTTTCTGCTTTCGCGATATTAACGATGCGGCAAGACTTTGTTTCATTAAGGCCAACAATTACGTCTAATGATGCCCTTGGATTTTTCAGGCGACGCGTTCAACTGCACTCGATAATTCTCATTTGA
This sequence comes from Eufriesea mexicana, assembly GCF_001483705.2. Lineage (NCBI taxonomy): Eukaryota > Metazoa > Arthropoda > Insecta > Hymenoptera > Apidae > Eufriesea > Eufriesea mexicana. The sequence goes on from NW_016914879.1 coordinate 126,138, forward strand.
AAAACGAATTATGGGCTTCGATGTATTGTGAAATTTTTTCTCACGGTAATGGCATCGATATAGAAAGTCCTTTGACGCGAAAAAATAATTAAAAGTTTATTAATTATCGCGCAGTTTGAATTTAGACAGGCCGATATAAAAATATGCTGGCGTCCTAAATTTTTAACGAATCCCCGAACATCGTTAATGCAATTTTTCAGAATTCCACATCCAACTCTCTTTCGTTTTCGTTTCGTCCATTCCATTTCCTTCTTCTTTCTTTTCTTTTTCTTTTTATTTTCGCGTTTAATTTTGTCCTCGCGAATTCGGATTTTTTCACGAGTACTCGTCGAAATTAAAATGCACAGGTGATCGTGAAAGACAGTATTCGACAAGTTGGGAGTGAAATAATAATTCGCAAATGATTCGCGAAAAATTAGCTACCAAATGTCACATTCGAGAGCATGGCGACATCTGTGATGGCGGACGTAGCATAGAGAGAAAGTTCGCTCTTGTGCCTCGCCGGCTCCCTGTCAAAATCTATATACCCTTCTTCACTGATCGGTAACTTATCGAACACTGGTACACTCGAATCACCATGGCACGATTTCGAGGAATGAAGGAAAAAAATAATCCCTATCTCGGCGAATTTGGGAAAATTGCAGATCGCTTTAAATTAACGAGAAAATAACGAAGAACCGAAGATGATGAGCAGACTGTCAGAAGTTGAAAGAATTGCACTGATAATTTGAATTTCACGTTTATTCGGTATATTTCTTTATATATTAATACATGTGACATTAAGGACGCAGTAATATATTAACTGAACATTGATCCTTGCCGGGCTGTCGCCTTCTACAAGAACGAGACATCGATACTGAATATTTACAAAAATACAAAAGCTTACAAAACATCGACTACTATACAACGAACTCTTGTCTAATCGTTTCGCCTTCTCTGGTCTACACATCGAAAACTAACACGGATTCCATCAACGACTTGGCAATTATTAACGAGCTTCTAAATCATCTAATCGATGCATAGGTCCTTTTCCTAAAATACAAAATCAGACTTGTAGGTTTCGCGGGGCTGGAATACGATCGCACCCCAATAGCCCCTATTGGTATGTTTCACGATATATAAAAAGAACGTGTCGTTCTCGAAAAGGATTCGAAATGCCGGTAAGAAAATTCGTCGATATACGAAAATCGAAGTCTTCTCAAAATTGTAACAAGTCCATCGTTCTTAGGATCGCGTTGCGTTTTCTTATTCCTCAATCTTTTCCT
>NW_016914879.1:131644-143370 GCF_001483705.2 Eufriesea mexicana
GGGGGGGAAAAAAGGAGAAAATGGAGAAGAAAGCGAGAAAGGGCAACTACGTACTAAAGTAGACGTTTTCACGAGTGTATTCACGTGTAATTTTTATTCTTTCACTTCGAGGCCGATTTCCGCGCCCCGTTGGCGCCGTTACCTTACCCCCGCCCACTGTATATAAATATATAAATACAAAGTATATATATAAATATACATAAAAAAAATATAAATGCGAATATATGTGGTTACGAGGCACCCTAAGTCGGACGAGCCTCTTTGCGATTTTTGTGTTCACCAGTCGGTCTCGCGATCGTCTCGATTTGCACCCCGTGTTTTCGAGCAATTACTTCTCTTGATCGCGACACTTTTGCACGTTTCGTTCTTTTTCAACGCGAGAGCAAACCCCCGATCTGGATAGGAACGAGGGATCTCAACGAGCAGAGGGTTTCGTTCGTCTTAGATCCACCGGACTATAACATGTAACGTAACGCACTATAATTTAAACGAAACAATTACGGGACGAGGTAACCACATGCTCCACCGAGGCAAGGGTGAAAACGAAGTAACGAAAGGAACACCGCTGTTGTTTGTGAGACACACTTTACAACGCGTTTCGGATCTCAAGCGAATTCCCTGTATCCGAATGCCCCAACGCATGCATAGTAGTCGGCTAGTGTATGTAATAAATAAAATTTCTGAACAAAACCATACCGGCTTGTTTACATCTCGCTCATCTTCGTCCCCCGGCCAAGCGTTTTACGAAATTATTTTCACCCGGCAGCTTGGATTTTAACCCCCCTGGTTGCTTGAAATTTCGAGGCACGAGTACCTCGAGCATCGGTTAAAGCAGGAGCAACAATCGCGCTTAAGTAACTATGGAAAACTTGGTGCAAGTTGCGTGAAAATATAAAGTCGGGACAGTAAACTGCTTTCTGCTTTCGCGATATTAACGATGCGGCAAGACTTTGTTTCATTAAGGCCAACAATTACGTCTAATGATGCCCTTGGATTTTTCAGGCGACGCGTTCAACTGCACTCGATAATTCTCATTTGAAAAACGAATTATGGGCTTCGATGTATTGTGAAATTTTTTCTCACGGTAATGGCATCGATATAGAAAGTCCTTTGACGCGAAAAAATAATTAAAAGTTTATTAATTATCGCGCAGTTTGAATTTAGACAGGCCGATATAAAAATATGCTGGCGTCCTAAATTTTTAACGAATCCCCGAACATCGTTAATGCAATTTTTCAGAATTCCACATCCAACTCTCTTTCGTTTTCGTTTCGTCCATTCCATTTCCTTCTTCTTTCTTTTCTTTTTCTTTTTATTTTCGCGTTTAATTTTGTCCTCGCGAATTCGGATTTTTTCACGAGTACTCGTCGAAATTAAAATGCACAGGTGATCGTGAAAGACAGTATTCGACAAGTTGGGAGTGAAATAATAATTCGCAAATGATTCGCGAAAAATTAGCTACCAAATGTCACATTCGAGAGCATGGCGACATCTGTGATGGCGGACGTAGCATAGAGAGAAAGTTCGCTCTTGTGCCTCGCCGGCTCCCTGTCAAAATCTATATACCCTTCTTCACTGATCGGTAACTTATCGAACACTGGTACACTCGAATCACCATGGCACGATTTCGAGGAATGAAGGAAAAAAATAATCCCTATCTCGGCGAATTTGGGAAAATTGCAGATCGCTTTAAATTAACGAGAAAATAACGAAGAACCGAAGATGATGAGCAGACTGTCAGAAGTTGAAAGAATTGCACTGATAATTTGAATTTCACGTTTATTCGGTATATTTCTTTATATATTAATACATGTGACATTAAGGACGCAGTAATATATTAACTGAACATTGATCCTTGCCGGGCTGTCGCCTTCTACAAGAACGAGACATCGATACTGAATATTTACAAAAATACAAAAGCTTACAAAACATCGACTACTATACAACGAACTCTTGTCTAATCGTTTCGCCTTCTCTGGTCTACACATCGAAAACTAACACGGATTCCATCAACGACTTGGCAATTATTAACGAGCTTCTAAATCATCTAATCGATGCATAGGTCCTTTTCCTAAAATACAAAATCAGACTTGTAGGTTTCGCGGGGCTGGAATACGATCGCACCCCAATAGCCCCTATTGGTATGTTTCACGATATATAAAAAGAACGTGTCGTTCTCGAAAAGGATTCGAAATGCCGGTAAGAAAATTCGTCGATATACGAAAATCGAAGTCTTCTCAAAATTGTAACAAGTCCATCGTTCTTAGGATCGCGTTGCGTTTTCTTATTCCTCAATCTTTTTCTCTCTCTCTCTCTCTTTCTCTCTCTCTCTACCACTCTCCCCTCGGTCCGATCGCTGCGATGTTCGTCGAAGTTTTGCGAATCATTGCCGTCAAACACGGACTACCTTAATGAACAAACGTATAATGACTATATACAGAAAATCATCGCTTGAAACCCTTGCCTGACTCGTGACACAAACGCTATTTTTTTTCTTTTTTTTGATAATGTACAAATTCGTTTTCGCTCGCTTTCGTTCGATCCTGCATATGTTTGATGCAACGTCGGCTCGAATTAACGCGTGCGTCAATAATAAAATGAAAAATAAAATTCTACTCGATCTCGATTACGTGAAAAGAAAGCATGAAAGTTACGCATGTCGGAACGTCGTTGATCGTTCGACAATTTGGTCCTACGAATTGAAAAATGATACCGTATCGAGCGTTTGTAGAACAAAATTTCGTTCGCTATGCAAAATATTTGCGAACGTCTGACGTGCGCAGAGACAACGAAACGCGATATTTCGCGTAGAAAATGAGGTGCACACGATCTGCTGAGAAACTCAATGTCGAATAATTTCCACGGAAGAAAATGCACCGGGTGAATTGCCAGCGAAGAACGAGGAAGACGACTTTAGAGACGATGAATTAAAGAGGCATCGCGTACGAAAATAATACTACATAATCGATTAAGAAATCTACGAAAAACCAAGCTCCGTAGTCTCCATTCTCTTTACTCTATTTACACATTCTCTCCTTTAATCCTACAAGGGAATTGCAACTTCCTCCAACGCGATATTCTTTGTTCCTTGTTCTTCCAACGCTCTATCTATCACATATCGTTTAAATCGTAAAATGATTCGGGTGACGTGCAAGTCACTAGTAAATTATTCCAGCAAAGCTCTCAGTGTCTCTCTCTGGAATCTTCCCTATGCGCGCTATGTCTACGAGACTCTTGACCGCTCGGTGTGACAGGTCTGCGCTTCGATCTTTTAAATTTCGCGATATCTTCCCCGAACACGTCCCCGGTTCTGAGGGCCGATATCAGGTCGTCGAATTCACCCTTATTGTCATTCTGTCCATTGCTATTGGCTTCGTTCTTTTTGCTCAGGGAGATACTGTTCAGTATCCCCTCGCGAGAGTTCTTTCTCTCCATCGTTCTCTTTCGGAGCTGAAATAAATCAGTCGTGTGAATAGGATCAAAGAGCGAATCGTCACCGAGAGAGAATAAAATGCCCGACTATTATTTCCCTTACTTCCTGTTCCTGCTTTGCCCTCCTCTCTTCCCCCTCGATCTTCTTCCTCATATTTTCCACGTCCTGCCTAGCCTCGGCCAACGCTTGAAGGAAATTCTCAAAGATGCCGAAGAACTCGTCCGGCTGCACGCCTGCAGAGTCTTCGCCGAATAGTCTCACTGCTCGGTCGAACTGCCGAGGGAAGAATAAATGAGCGAAGGAAGGGCGACATCGACCCTTTGCACTCGACGACTTTTTCGTTACGGAAAAATAATAAATTTTTAAAATGGTAAATGAGAAATCATATGCAAATTACGACGTAGAATTATTTTTTTTTTTTTTTTGGACATTCCACACATCGTTAGGTAATTTTATATTTGATATATTAATTAACGTCGATCTTTAGAATTTGATTAAATGGTGACTGAGAGTCACCTCTCGAGTGCAAAGGGTTAAATTCTCACCTGCGAAACTTACTCTAGTCTTCATGTCCTGGAACAGATCCTCCGCCTCTGCCAACCTGCACGTAGCCTGTGCCTGAAAGTCTCTCATTGCCGGCAAGAACATGTCCCCTTGAAGCACTTGAGACTGGCCACGATGGAATTCTGAGTGGAAGCGGGAGAGAGTGTAGACAAGCGCGAAATTTAGCTACACGTAGGGAGACGAACGAGCAAAAGGCTTACCTATTTCTCTCTGAACGTCCTGAAGGCCGTTCTTCAAGTTGGCCACCTCTTTCTGCAGGTCGGCCATGCTGACCCTAGCCGCGGTTCGAACGTGAGGCATGTCCTCTTCGATATCCAGCACCTCTCTGAACCTAGACTCGAGGATTTGCACCAAATAATGCAGCAAAGTTGTGCCTTTGGAGCACGAGGACTTGGTGTCGACTAGACGATTCAAAGAGGCCAAGCGGAAGCCGCAAGCGTTCCCGCGAGCGTTTCCGCGATTTACGTAATTCCCTAGAGCTAAGACCAATTCCAGGAGCTTTCTGAGCCGCCGGGACCTGGCTACCTGACGACTAGCTTCGAGAACCGCGCGCATTCTCGGCGTCAATTCCGCAATGCTGGCAGCGAATTTCTTTTTGTAGTGAAGAGAACGCAGTCTTTGCTCGTAGTGCGGCACTCTGAAACGTGGACATCGGGAAATGTTCTTTCGTGATTTTGCGATACAATCGACCGAGCTGGATATCGATAGAAAGTGGAACGCGTTACTCGTTCCTCGTTTTTTCTCTCTTATTACCGATCTACGATGAAATATTTGCTAAGCCGCGAGAAAAACGCGTCGGTTGTCTCTGAAGGAGAGACTGACGGAAATTTAAGGTAGCGAGAGACAAACGTACTTGGATATTTGGTACAAGAAGCAATCGGCCCTGTTCTGCAGGTCTTTCTGATGCATGTCTAGCAGAGCAGCTTCCTCCGACGATGGGATATACTTCAGCAATTGTTCCACCATATCTATGTGCAGAATATTCTGTTGGTCCATCGAGAGGATCGTTCTGGTGATCTCGTTGTCGGACATCTTCAGCTTCGACAGCAAGATCGTGCAGTTCTGAGCCCTTCTCGAGTCGATCACCGACATGGTCTTTTTGTTCTTTCCCAGGGTTCGTAGATCTTCGATCGAACCCTCCGCGGAGACGCCGTTCTTTTGGTAAGCGCAAAAGATCTTATCGATCGACTCCAGATCCATCACGTTGTACAGCTTCGTGTCGTCGAGCTCCGACCATATGGTGCCCTGTAACTTTTGCTCGGGAATCTTGGACCAGTTGAACGACTTCAGGGGGTTGCTAGGTTGAGGAACATTCTTGATTATCTCCATCTAGACACATTTATCCGTTTTTATTAATCAGGGCTGTAGGATGAACGGGAAAACTGGATGACGGTTTCGAGATCAAAGCTATTCCCTACCTTCATTGGAGGAGGAGCTGCGGGCATCAAGCAAGGGGGTGGCGGAGGTGCTAACGGCGGTGGTGGAGGCGGCGGTGGCATAGGCTTGGCCTCAACTTTTTCGAGAACCTCGTCTTCGACGATTTTAATCGTCGCTTTCGCATCGTCGGGTAAACTGCCAGAAGCTACCAATTGTTCCAGCCTCTTTCTCTCGGATTTTTCGTTGTTTATCTGTCGAGATAACGTTTCGAGGTTGTCTTGCAATTCCGAGATCCTTTGCTTCGTCTCTATGTGCATCGACGTCTCTTTCTCGAGGCGTTCTTTGACCCTTGCCAAACTAGCCTCTATGTCTTCCTAGAAGAATACGTCAGGTCACGGATGAGAACAAGAGCGGACAACGATCTCAATTTGGCAAGACAACGCGATAAATTACTTTCTCCTGCGTTCTCAGATCTAACTCTTGTTCCTTCTTGGCCAATCTGGTCGACATGTCGGAGTTTTCTCGTTCCAACTCCTCGGCCTTTTTCCTGGCCGCCACGAGTTCTTCTTCCTTTGCGAGTAAATGAACAATTTCCTTCACGTTGATCTCGATAGGCGCTACATCGGGATTCCTCGTGGCACCCGTGTCGTTTCCTTCCGACTGGAGAACGATTTGCTGCACGATTCGGTCGAACAACAGCCAATGTTGAGGATGGGAACCATAATCGACTAGAAACGACACACAGAAATGAGAGATAAAGCTTCCCCTTTCTATACCAGATGCAAATAAATAAAAAAAAAAAAATCTCACGGGGCAATAACAGGCAGTGTTCCAGCAGGCTTAACAAGTGCGGATAGGCAGCAGTGTGACTGAGTTTCCTCCTCAACAAATCGAACATGGCCGTAGCGCTCTTCGTGTCCACGTGTTCCTTCTCGAACTTTCTCGCCAATTCTTTCTCGTCTTCGTTTCTCACCATCTCGAAGAAATCCAGATGCCTGTCCAACGTTTCGTTCTCGTATTTCCTCAGCTTTTCTATGATCGGTTGGATCCCAAGCATCAGTAATTCGTATCTCAGGTGTAACCTAAACTCCAGAGTCACTTGACCCGGTCCGTAATTCAGCACCGCGTTGATGAACGACATGATCGCCGTTTTCAACGATAGATTGTCCTTGTAAATGCCGAAATTTTTGTCCAAGTCGTTTATGATACTCTGGAATCGCGTTCGTTCGGAATGATACTGCTGGAAATGTAGCATGGCTTCCAGAACTTTTCGATGACCGCCTGGAACCAGGCACACCGCGCCCAGGATTTCCAGCACGGATATCTTCGTCTTGATGTTCTCAGTCGCCAGCGACTGGGATATCGTGTTGATGGCGGTCGGATGTGCCAATACGTGAGCTCTTCCATTCTGCAAAAAGCGTCAGAGCCGCGATGAAACATCGAGTTTGAGAGCCGTCGGTGATGAAACGCGACGTAGCCTTACCGAATTGTTCATCAGCGCCTTCAAACAACCTATCACGCTCGTGTGAAGGTTGCTATTGGCTGCTTCGGCGTCCATCGTCCCCAGAACTTGCAACAGAGCGTTCAATCCATCGAGTTCTATGAACCTGAGGACGAAACTGTGCGGCTGCGTCCTCAAAGCAGTTTTCAGAGCTTCGGTCTGCCGCATCTGGTTCGACACTTCTGGTTCGCCCTCCTCGGGAAAAGGACACTGCAATTAATAATTTCGCCGTAACAAACACCGAGAGGAACCCTTTGGCTGAGAAACAAAGGTATACTCACGCTAGCTATCGTCCTCAACCTGTTGATGTAATCCTCCGGATCGCCGCTAAGATCCGTAGTTCTGAGGCTGCCGTTCTCCAGCGTGCCGTTGCCTTTCCTGGAGCAGTATATCTGCCACTTTTTGTTCGCCGGAAGTGCCAGGACCGCCTGCCGATTGGTTTGGGTCAGGTCCAGTTCGTCGACCAATTCGAGGAACATCTTGTTCAGTTCCTCCTCGGCCGGCATCGGCAGGGTGGGCGTCATCGCTTGAAGCGTGAGCGTACCCGTGTGCTCCACAACGCAATACGTGATTTCCGGTGGCTCGTCATCCTGTACGAGAAAGAAACATAACCGTGTTTTCAGTCAGTTGTGGCAACCGCTGCTTTCGCGTAGAATCCTTTGATTCTCCTCTTTTTACCAGGGGCTACTAGAGGCACGACGACCGCGGCTACGGCGACGACGACGACGACGACGATGATGATGATGATGATAACGACGATGAAAGGAGCAATAAAACGTCGCAGCGATTGTTGCTTCGTTGTCGTTAAACGCGGAGGAATTTCGCGGGGACGTTATTTTAACAAGCACACGGTGGAAACGTTAAAAAGCCCGAGGAAAAGGTCACGGAATCGAGTTCACTCGAACCGTTTAAGCGCAGCCACGTATTTTCGACTTTCCGTGAAAACCGATTGGGAACGAAGACGATCGAGGGTATGTAACCAGGTCTTGACCTTATTGAAGACGAGCCTCGGCATTAAATCGTGGAGTCGACTTGGTCGTCGAGATGCCGCCGTGAACCAACTTTACATGTGTACAGTGCGCGCGATCGATGCTCCCCGAGGACACCGTCGACTTTGCATTTCCCTCGGATACCACGCGCAGGAAATTCTGTCGCGATCCCCGATACGTCGACGGAGTATTCCATTTGTCGAATTCTAGCGACATCCAAGGCTGCGCCGCGTTCAAGTTCAATCCATTCTCGCGATCCCCCTAGAATCGTTAACGTCGCGCGCTGTACCATTCTCGTGCCTCTCTCGCTCGGCTCGAGCAGTCAGAACGAGCGGCAGCAAAGGTCAGGGGACCGGCTCAGGCACTGGATTCCTAAGGTACTTTCACACGTGACTAGGAAATTACCTATTCACGTACCTGGTCGCCGATTTATTCTTCGCAAACATCATCCTACGACCGAGAATGTGCGTGCCACTTGAAATATTTATCGGTCGTCGTGCAACTTCGAGCTTCATAATCACGTGACGTGTTTCTCGCGCGGCCGACCTTTTCCTCCGTTATCGCCAAGCGATACGAGTAACTGTGTCAAGATAATCTCCGAACAACCAAGAGCGTTAGCAGTGCCAATACCCCGTGGACTGTTTACATCGTGGTGCGCGTAGCCAGTTCCGCGTAGCCATGGGAATGCGTCGAGCTATCGCTCAGAGATAACGATTACCGGAAGATTACCGCCAAAGCCTAATTAAATCATCGAGGCTTAATTAATTGCCGACCAGTTTGAAAAGCCACCAACAGCGCGATCAGCTTCTTCCCTCGACTCGCTGGCGAGCCGGTCGCGGCGTGCAGCAGCATCCCTGAATTCTTGGCAGCTCGCGACGCCAGCGACGCGTTCACGCGCGAGGCCAGCACGTGAACGCGAAACGAGAGGAGACGCGATAAAGCGTGACACGCGACCGCCTACCGGCATGCACACGTGAGTTGCAGTGGAAAAAGGCGAAGGAGGTCAGCCAGTTCGGAGCTGGATTCGCGGTGTTTACGCGTCGGACTCTCTCGCGCGGCCACGTTCCTCGCAGGACGAAAGTCTATCCGGCGTGACGAATGTGTCGCGTAAATAACGCGGACAGATCCCTCGACGAGGAATCGAGGAGGTAAGGTACCGCTGGCTAGGGTTTCTTCGCTTTGGGCAACGCGATTCATGCGGTGTTCACACGTGATTGGATTTATAGCTGCTCGCCTGGGAACTGCAAGGAAAACACGCCGTTCCCTCGCGCAAACTTTATTAAGCTTCCTCGCGTCGTGCTGGACGTTTATCCTAACGAGTCTTCCCCTCGAGAATGCAACGAATTTCCGCGAGACACGCTCGATTAATCGTCGGCTTTAAGCTTGATTCGAGAGAATCAAAGGGTACGCGGCGCGAGTCCAACTTTCGTCGCCGAATTTCCCACGATCGTTTTGTCTCTAGTCGGATGAAGACGAGCCGCGATTATAACGGAATCTCGGGACGAGAGATCCGTTCGTCGAACAGATGGAAAGCGTCCGCATCGAGTATACGCCATTAGGCATACGCGATATTTCGTTTATTCGTCCGGCGAGGAGGTTCGAGTTCGGCCATTCGTCAGGGTGGCTTGATCGATCGCGGACAAGTCGGAAATCAACGCGCAGCCCGGTGTCGATCACGGTCCATTCGTGCATCCCAGCGAGACGACTATAAAATACAGCTCGGAGTCGCTGAACGCTAGTCCTACCTTCTCGTAAGCGTATTTTTCCCGCGGCGCCTCTGTTGCGGCTCGATAACAGGCGTAATCCGAGGCACGATCGAGGAAGCAACGTTATAACTGTATAAAGTGACCCGATTTAGTGCAACCACGTATTCATCGGCCTCACGCGATGTGATTTACGATCGGTCGGCTCGGAACGAAAGCGAAATATTATACGCGCGCGCGTCACGAACTTGCCTGGACGATAACTTGCCTGCAATTTCCGAGGATCTAACCCCGTGACAGGCCTCGGAATTCGACTTCTCGCCACCTGGACGAACGGTCCACGCCGCGAGCAGATCTAGCGATCTCGCGGATCTCTCGCGCAACGCGTGTCGCGGAAGGAACCTTCCCTTCCGGTAGATACGAAATATGTGGGCAAAAGTATAATTCTCGCGGATCGTTCCGGGTCTAGGGACACCCACGCGCGAGTAGGCGAAGCAACGAGTAGGTTGTCAACGTGGCACGGAAACGTATTAAGCGCAATGAGATTTGCAAATGCGTATGACACATTGCCTACACTCTCGCGTTGGGCTTCGCGGGAACGATCATGGGCCGATACCCGCTAAAAACTCGTTTGATCGCGAGCGTATATCACGATAGCCGGGGAATAAATTGCTCATTGTGCCGCGGAGAGGAAAACGAAATGCGAGCCTGTGGGGTTCGAGGTGGCTGCGAATGCCGTAGGTTTGAGGAAAAATGGGGGAGATCGTTGGAACGATCGCCAAGTAATTTGCAACGATCGCGAAAGAAAGTCATTACGCTCGCGTTCTATTCTGTATCCGTAAGAAATCGCGTAGGCTCCGGAGCAAGTGGAACAGATGGGCGATGGGAAACAACGCGGCGGCAATCGAGTTGCTCTCCTCGGATAGCACATACGCTTCTTCGGAAGCGTCGAGTTCGCAATAAACCGACTCGAGCTCGAGTGCCTGGCAAGAAATCCCGCGGAACGTGATCGCGTCAAACTCGCCGACATTAGCATAATTTTTTCCGTTTCTCGGCACGGGAATTGGTCTCGAAGCAGATTCCGCGAACTGAATTTCTTGTCAAACTCTTCTTCCCCTTTACGAGCTGCTTACACGTCGCGGGACAAGCGCTCCGCGCTCCGCCTCGGCTCCCCGTAGCTTCGAAGCTTGCGCGGGAAATGCCGACGATCTCAACCTCGCGGCTACGTTCGCGGGGTTGCTTAGAGGGGTAATTTAAGCGTCGTAAAACCGAAAAGCGCGGTCGAATTCCTCGAGACGTTGCACGCGGCGGCAGAAAATTTTCTAGTAACGAATCGAAAACTCGTAGCGTCGGAAACCGAGAAGATTACACGTCGGTAGCCACCGGACGTTTGTCGGGGAAGGCGTGGAAGAAAATTTCTCAGGAACGGAGAAGCTACGGTGGAACTCGGAGAGACATTTTCCGCCCGCTGTTCCCGCGTACGTATACGTCTTGGTCTCGTCTGGCACGATCAGCCAGCAGAGTTAAAAGGCAGCGAGAGGCGGACAAACGGCTGGAACGATAAGAAGGACGAGCGATAAAACGACGCGTACTCGAGGGGTGAAGAATCCGAAACGCTAGGCATGCAAATGGAGCAAGAGGCACTCGAGTGCGATGTACAGGACACCGGGGAAAAAGCGAACGGGGGCCAGGGTTTCCATCGTTTCTTACGCTTCCGATAGCGCCGCGGCAAGCGCATATAAATTCCAGCATCGTCGATAATTGAAAGCGTCGCCGCGAAACACGAAAAGAACGCTGTGTTCCATGAGTCACACGCGATACCGATCGTTCGCAGACTTTCGAACGCGCCGCTTGCTACCTTCTATGGTGCATTCCATCGGATCTCTCGTTCGACAGATCTGCCGCTCGAAAAAACGACTACAGAACCTTCGAGGATGCTGGAAATACGATTATGTTCGCCGTCGAGTATCAGCCTCCCTTTTCCTCCCTGGACACGCCCTGCGGTGCCGCGGAACCGCTGACCGGGGTTGATCGGCATAATGGAATCTACGGGTCATAGGATTCCCTCAAGGACGACTGGATGGGAATCGCCATGGGTTCCTCGTGGAAGTGGACAGACGTTCCTTTTTTTTTTTTTTTTTTTTTTTTTTATTTTTTTT
>NW_016914879.1:144135-197481 GCF_001483705.2 Eufriesea mexicana
TTTTTTTTTTTTTTTTTCTTTTTTTTATTCTTCTTTCTACTCCATTCCGTGGAACGACGATCTTATGGCTGTTGGCGAAACGCGAAAGAAACGTTGCCGAAGGTGGATACACGGATATGGAAGAACGATCGGAGAACCTGACGAGAATGCTATACGCTTTCTGGACTATTAACTTGGAATCAAGCTTCTTCCTTGCATTCTATCCGCAGCATCTATACGGCATCGGGCGCTGCGAAGCGGAAAATGGGTGTCTGGGATGAGACGTGCCATTATAAAATCAAGACGCGAATTATGAATGGATTTATCATACGTCACTCGCATCCGCGATCGCATTATCGATCCTGCCGATCGCGGTTGCCACGTTCGACGGATCACGATTCGAGAAGCGCCGCACGATAAGGCGAAAAGAAACGGTAATTGTTCCGCGAGATGGAGGCCCGATTGGCCCCTCTCTTTGCATAACGAAGAATCGAATTTTCGGTTTAATCAGTCGGCCATCATCATCCTCTTACGTCCAGAGTTAATTACGTTAACCATCGTACCGTATCGGAGATGCTATGCGGATACGCGCGAAAATCTAGACCCTTCTATAACGCGGTTTCGTTCGTCGATTTGCACTCGGCTCTGGAAGACGTATCTGTGCTCGGCCACGGAGAGCTTCGACGCTGCGCAACCTCTTCGTCACGGAACGAAGGTTGCACCTTCGATGCACTTTTTAATCGACCACGGGTACACTCGACGGTGGTCACCTTCAAGCTTCATCGATTCCCCGAAGGAAGTTGAATTTTCTCAAGCTTATCGAGGTGGACATCTGTGTCGTCACGGGTCACGCAGTCAAAGACCCTGAACGATCGGGTAATTTGTATGAAGAAGATGCGCACCGGTCCGTGACAATGCGATCTGTCGTTCGCGTTATTTCGAACAACGCGCGTCTCTTTTTCGTCTTTCATTCGCGCACGCCCCGCGATGTCCATTGAATTATTTATCGCTTAACGGAGAAGGGAAAAATTTACGGCTTTGATTTCATCTGGTAGCCTCCGGTGCCGGGATTTATTGGTACTCCCTGCTGTCAGCTTTGCCGCGCCATTTGCCGTCTCGGCTTATCGAGAACCGGTAAAATTATCAACGAGAAAATAAATTCAGCATCCACTTCTGATCGTTCATTCATACCGAGAATTACACGAGGCAACGTTGCATCACGACGTAGTGGGATTCCATGATCTGAATATAATGGGTCATCTAACGCGCTGAGCGTAAGTACCAAGTAACGCGAGGAATCGTTCCAGCATCTAGCTCTTAGCGCCACTTCCGGCGGCTTTCAGGTTCAGAAGAGATCGTGACCGATTTATAATCCGTTCGCATGCTATAATTGCGTGCGCGTTCGCCACGCAACTAACCAGGAAGCAAGAAGCTTCGTTAATGACTCAATCTTCGACACTTTCCATTCGATACCGATTCGCCTTTCTCCTACCACCGATTTCCCGGCTTTGCGTCCAAATGTCGCCCGCTCTATTCCCCTGCCGCGGTTAATTCCGCGATAATCCTTCGTCGTTGGAAATTGCATCGGGTGTTGTCGCACATTTTTCATCTCGTTTCCCCTTTTCTCCTTTTTCTTTTCCTTTTTCTTTTTCTTTTTCTTTTCCTTGCGCGATTCGAGGAAAGTGACCGGTCTCTCCTCGAGCGAGTAGAAATCTCGGAGCAATTATGCCGACACGGTCGAGAACGTTCCCTTTCGGGATCAAAAAGTCGGCGAATCTCGGCGACTCGAACACGCGCTGGGAGTGCACACGCGTGACGTTTGCATTGCAGATGTCATCCGAGAATGCTTTGCATTTATGGGTGTGTGCCTGGCAAGATAATTTAATGCGGCATCATCTCTCTGCTCGGACGAGAATGCGACCGATCCGGACTTGGCATCTCCACGCGACCTGGCATCGTTTCGGCTCGTTTCAACCGGGGAAACCGTCGCCCCTCTTTCGCTCTCGTTCCAACTATTCTACCTTGACTTACGTAACTGCTTCCTAATGACAATTCCGCTTCGCAGAAATCCAGGTAATCGGTCCTCGCTCGCTGCTTACCGATTCCAGCAAACAGAATGCGGAACCGCGCAACGGCGTTTGCGGTAAACGCGAAATCGATTCTCGCCTGCCGCCATTACTCTAATTGTTCTCGTTCGAGCGTTTCGTTATTGCCGGCGGTTTTTAGTCGCGAAAATGTCGGGGAAATATTGGGAATATGTCGGGAAAATGCCACTCGGATTAACGCCACGACGATTCGATACGACGGATAAGCAGTCTCGACGAGGAACGCGTGGCGCTCGTGACACTGGCGCACATAGAGAGGATCGGTAGAGGAGCGATTTTTGCTCCACCGATCGATAAGCGTCACGACGCCGTAGCCGGTGAAATTACAGAGTGCCTT
This sequence comes from Eufriesea mexicana, assembly GCF_001483705.2. NCBI lineage: Eukaryota > Metazoa > Arthropoda > Insecta > Hymenoptera > Apidae > Eufriesea > Eufriesea mexicana. The sequence goes on from NW_016914879.1 coordinate 146,557, forward strand.
GTAATTGCTGCAAAGGCTTTCTTCCCCGGACAGGGTCTCTAACCGGAGCGATACGCGTTCTTACCTGAAGGCAACCGCAGAAGGACTTTTTCACCCGTGATGGCATCGTCTGGCAGCGACCCACGAATTCCTTCAAGGGCTGTGGACTCTTCACTGGACAGCTCGGAATCCTCTGCAAGTCAGAAAACATTCCAATCACTTAATCGAATCTCCGACCCGTCGGCTCGATTCTGAATCGGTCGATCGACTCCATAGAAAATCAACACCGGAAGCTTCGCGATTCTCCTTTCGTCGCGGAGACCCGTGTTTCTGAAAGGGAAACAGCGAATCGCCTTTCACTCGCTTTTGTCCAATATGAATTCTTACGGTACCAAACGTTATAAAAAGAACAGGTAGAGCAACTCGTTACGTAGTCCGAGCATAACGCTGCATCCGTATGGCGGTGTAGTATAACGACTCGTTTGCCATCCGCATTTACCAAGAGCTTCGTTCTGCTCGTCGCGGAACGATCGTGTTGCTTTTCCTTTCTTCGAAATTTCAGGATAACCCGACACCATCGCGAATTTACCCCGCGATTCACCTAATCCCTTCGCTTCGTCGTCACGTACCGCCAACAATCTGGACATTCTACTGTCCTGCCCGGCTTCCGGACAGGACTCGATGTCATCGTGCTGACCGGTGGATGACATGTCCAGTATATTCCTCTCCCCTCGAGTGGACTCCTCTTTTCCTGGACGGGAAAGAGGGTGAAAGAGAGACGGAAGGCGCACAGGGTCCCGATCGTAATCGGAAACGCGATTACTCGCGAATTTCACTTTTGCGCGTTCGATGCGCGATGGAAGCACGAGCGCGCGAGCGCCGGCGAGACTGCCTATTGTCGGCTGTCGCGCCGAAGAGAGGCTTCAGTCGACAACGAGGTCGAGCCAACGCAGTCGAACGGAGTTGGTCTTATCGTGGCGTCGAATTTCTTATCGCCTGGCGCGGAAAAAATAAAGCCCGACGGTAATTTCTGGTTATCGCGCAGGTATGCATATGTTCGCGGACAGCTCCGACAACGCGAATTGATAAACGAGCATGGCGCAGGGACGACGAGCGTTTGGAACTGTGGGTGGAGCGACGTGACCCCGCGCCTTCTTCAGACTTTGGAAATGTACCACGGCGAGAGATAAGAATCGGCAACGACTGGTTATCGGTCGTATTTCGGATGACTGCTCCCTTTCGGCAGATGGTACACTCTTCTATCTCGCGGCACGCTAACCGCGCGTCCTGGCGAAACTCGCGCGGGCATCGCGAAAAACGCGAACGGTGAAACTCGAGACGCGCCAGTCGCCTGGAATTAATTATTCAGACACGTTCTATTCCCGTTTTATCCCGTATCGATGTCGTACGAAGAAGCACAGCCTCCATGGGCAGCCACTTTCCACGCCGTTACGGAAATTTACGACACCGTCGACCACCCTTCTTGCCGCATTTTCACGCCGTTGCTATACTTTTACACCTTTTGCACCTTTCTCTCGGAAAGCACGGACCCCGGTTAAACTCGAGGATCCGGCTAATTCCTCTCAATTAATTCACCGGCTCCGCGTTTCCATGCAGTCCGGGGACAGCGTTCCCTTTATTTCGCGGAGCAGCTGTTGCCCGGGGGTAATTGTAACCTTCTATGAGCCGTTAGCTCGAGCCTCGTGTAACGAGAATGTTGTACACGCATAACTGTCGCTCGCGAGTATGCAACTACCAGCGATGGTCGAGTATCGCCGCAGAGTTTCGTGACGTGCAACATTATCTGCTTTGCGAAATCCTTCTCCCCTCGAGTGGAACGCCCCGTGGAAATCTCGCGTCCCCGTTGCACGCGTTTCGTCCGTCGTGGAAATCACTTTGATATCCTTCGTCTCGGTCAGTGTGTCCGACGGGATGCTGGTCGATCGCGAGGAAACGCCGAGAAATCGGTTCTATTCTGACTAACCTATACGCTGCTCCGTCTCGACGAACACGCGACAACAGACGCGTTTATTCGATGGAAAGTCTCCGGGAACGCAAAAGTTGCCCAAAGACACCGCGGGATACGCTTGTAAACACTCGACGAAGCTGCACGATGTAATCTACGATCGCCAAAATCGCTTCCTCGTGACACACCGGGACACGCTAACCTGTCACGGATGCTAGATTCGCAATTGTAAATACGAACGACCCCAGTGGTTCCCAAATTCTCTGCTCCTACTGGTCGAAAGCATTACCGGTAAACGGTTCGCGATAGGAAAAGACGGGTTCGTGGAGAGCGAATCGAAGAGCAGATCGACGCGAGAGTAAGGGAGGTGCAATTTGTTTGCGTAATCCGGCGTCGGTGGTGCAAGGCGTTCTGCAATGGTCGTATCCGGAAGAAAGCGAGCACGGTGGATGGAACGGATGGAAATGGCAGTATGTTCGGCAGGCGGTGATCGGTAATCGATGGAATTTGAAAGGCGCCGATTAATCCTGCGCTTCATTAATCGCCGGGACACGAGAAATCTCGAACGAGTGGGCCAGCACGCACGCGTGCAGATTTTCTCCGTGCCGCGGATCGCATCCCGGATAAGAGGTGCCTCGAAAGCGCAGGTTCCGTCGATGGTCGTCTCGGCCCGCGCAAAATGAGGCCTCCGTGGGGCACAGGTGAACTTTCGAGTCTCGTTTCGCGCGAATCCACGCACGGGACACGCGGTAATCCGGCGGGAGTGGACGAAACGAGGGCAATCGGTAAATCCGTGACTTTGTTGTTTCCTGCTTATGCCGTGCCGGCTCTGCTCGAAAAACAAAGCGTATTTACGTCGATGCCAGTGCGCGGGCAGATTCTGGAAACAGGGTCAGCTCGTAACTTTTACCCGAACGATGGCACAGAAAGCTTCCACTGCTAATGGAGTCATCTTCTCGGAGGCAACGACGCGACAGTTATGGCCTATCTGCTTTAATATTTCATTAAGAAGAATCGCGGCTGTGCGATCGTAATCGGCTAGTTTTCCCCGGAGAGAAGAGTCGTCGCGATAGAAGACTGCGTTCGCCGACTCGACCGACTATTATCTCTCGTTCTTCGTGGCTCGTCGTGAATAACTTTGCGACTAAAAACGTCCACGAATAGCCCGTATAAACGGATACAGATACGAAAACGGCGTACAGTTATCGACAATGGCGTGCAATGTGTCAGCTAGATTCGAAATTGCATTCAATAATGCATAATAGTCGAGCAAACGGGGCTTCCACGGCTATTCGCTTCTTCGCCCTCGTTCCTTTGATCTTTGCCAGAAGCACTCGCGGCTTTTGGCAAATGGGGTCCATTTACCAGGGAAACGTCACGGAATTCGAGAAATTCGGACATGAAATTTTGGAACGAATAAAGGGAACGGCACTTGGCTTATTACTCTCTGTTTATCCAGACGGAAGTACAGGTGATGGATTGCGCAGAGATAAAAATTTATAGCATATCGAGATTATTCGGATCGTTTAACGAGGCATTGATTGCCAGACCACTCGTTATCGAGGTTACGTCAACCTGACCGAAATACTTGTCCTTCGCGTGAATTCCAATGGCAATCTAGGAGCTCGGAAATCACGCGATTGAGGCATGCCTTTCGATTACGTATCGTGCGTGCAATTATGACATTAACCTTAGGGGAGAAACTCGCCTGGCTAAAGATTCTAATTTCGATCGGCGTCGGGAGAGCCGCGAAGCGTTTCATCGGTTGATTTATATTTAGATAGAAGCATGTACGCGAAGATCGAGAGCAGCTTCGAATCCGCGTATTAAATGGATAGGCCTGCGTGACTCGATTCGATTGCAACACGATTCACGAGGTGTTCTCGCCGCGAGAAAATTAAAAGACGGTACCGAACGCGACGCGATGATTTATCCGCGAAAATGACAGGCAGACGTCAACATTTGCACGCCGACGCGACGAACGCCGCGTAATCCCGCGAAAATCTTTGACGTTCGCGCGCGGCTTTCGCTGCGAAGGAAACGGAACTCGGGCACCTACGCGAGTTCAGCGAGTTTCCATTTGCGTCGTGGCTAATTCGCGCATCCTAATATTTCTATTAACCAGCCAGAGAGCTGGTGGAACGGAAGGAGGACGAGGGATTGGCAAAGCGAGCATCGTGTCGAATCTGACGGTACCGGTTATCCGGTCTCGGTAGCTATTCTTCACGACCTCCCGCCACTAGAAATCTCGACATTAAACACTCTCGCGTGATTTGTCATCGTAGATCGCCTCGTGCATCATTCGAGAATGTTAATTGCGAACGGCGTCGCGAGACAGGCAGCACGCGATTACTCTTGTTGCGCTCGATACACGCTCGAGGATGCACGTTTTCAGAAAAGGAGAACAAAAGCAGCTTACGGCTTAATACAGCTACGAAACCTCTTTACTCTCGTCATTGTCGTGTTAATCGCGTTATGATTGCGGCCGATTTCGTGGCAATTAAACGTTCATTGAAATGTTTGAAGAAGAAAAGAAGCTCGAGCGATTAACTGCGTAATTTAAATGCATAAAAACGAAAGCGAGTTGTATAACTGCGTCTACGGTGAATTCAATTTCTCTTGTTTTGACCGTCATTCCGAATAAATTTTCCTACCATCTACGAATATAAAGCACCGCCTATCATGCGAGAGATTACGTAGCGTTGCACGATGGAAGCGAGTTCTGACTCGAAGCAACCAGCGGCACCAATTAACTTTTAACGGAGATAATTGATTTAAGGAAAGATTCGAATACTTGATCGAATACTCGATACTACGCTATTTGCATGAGAAATGTAAAAATTCCTTAATAGAAGGTGTTGCGTGTCGAACGAGAATGCTCCAACCGAGGAATTCCGAAGCCTCGAGTGAAATCGAAAAACAGAAAATTCGATGAAAAGAAAGTACTGTCGGAAAGCGATAAGGAATTACGACATTTGATTACGCGAATAAACAAGCATAGAGTACGAAGGATACGCGCGCACCTACGATTCTTCGTGTGCCAAATCGAGCGACCGCCAGACGCTTTTCGCGGGATATCGATTCCTCGTATCCTCGACTTTCGATTTTCTTCGGACACCTGAACGATCAGACCCGTTTCTCCCGACTGTCCATCGCGGTTATTATTTCGGTTAGCGATATTTGCTCTCGAGGGACGAGCGCGACGATAAGCCGGCGTGTGGTCGATGATCCATCTCGAATCGATCGTACGCATCGAGATCGACCCACTTCTTCTTCCTCGACGAGATCGAAGGACCAGAGTAGCGACATCTCGTGGAAAAGCTGGGGCCAGCTTTCCAACGCCAGGGAGCAACATAAATCCGATGATTTACGAGGTGGTCGGGAAGAGAATGAACGAGAACGTACGAGTTTAACAGCTTCGATGATCGATCTACGGGCAACGAGGGATATATATTTCTCGACTATTCTTTTCAAGGAGTCGCGAGACGTCGAGTATAATTTAGAGATAGCGAGCCTGCTGACGAGAGTCGAATAAACGAATAAACGTCTGAGAATTTGAATTCGTTCGGACAAGGTATATACACATATTTTCGCTTAGTTCCCCCCCGAGGGAAACATGTTTATGGACTCGTAATGCGATATTTTCGAGTGGCATTTGCATGTGAAACTCCGTGCCTGAATTCATAATTTCTTCAGGTATTTTCACGTATACCCACTGGCACACTGAGACATTTGCCTCCGCTGGCCCCGGTGCGAGGCTTGTTTACCCATTTAATAGTAAGTCCGACAAGTTTAAAATTGATCGGTGCTTATAAGGCGAAATAACAAAGAGTCGGGTGGTCTTTTTATCGAGTCCTTTTATCGTTGCTCGGTTAGTCGTTTCTTTTTGTAACCCATAAAAGCGAGCGTTGGCCCGTAATAGCAGGTACAATGAAATCGATAGCCATGTCTGTTTCGGTTTTTACGACGGACAGCAACAGAATTCCACTCTTACGATTTGAAATACGAATAGACCGAGCCAAATTCCATCTGTGACTTCCATTCGATTCCCTTTGACGAACGGAGCACGCAACGGAATTCCGTTTCTCCTCTCGCGAGGTAAAACGTCCACGTCGTTCTCGTTTCTGGCGAAGAATTCTCGGTGGCCACGTCGGAGGGGTGGTGCGCGAAACAGGGAGAAAGCGAGGACCGAAGGATCTATTCTTCCGCGATGTTAAACGATCGAGGTAGCCATTCCGTATATAGAACGCATCGATCGGCTGGCGTCGATAAGAGAAGGGCGCCCAAAAAGTTTCACTCGTCGAATATCTTCGGTGAGAGTGCCGGCCGACGAGAAAAAGAGACACCTGTTCTTTCAGGAGAGAGAGAGAGAGAGAGAGAGAGAGAAAGAAGTCGATAATTCAGCTATTTTTCATCGGCCATTGTTGCACGCGTTTCACCATGCCCGATTGCTTCTCCGTACACGGAGATACCTGAGAACACTTTCGACGTCTCGTCGTGCGAATTTCGCGATGTTATCCTAATCGGAGATAGGGATACGTCGGGACGAGAGAAAAATCGACAGCTTGCACTCCCCTCTTACGATACGGCACCTAATTATGTTCCCGCAGACCCTAGACAGGGACAACGGCCTGGCGCAAGGTACTTTGCACCTGGACTCGTGCACAGGATGCACGCGAATGGATGCGCTACAAGAGCCAGAGCTCGAGGAACCGTTCGAATAGCTTGAATTCCGCTTCTTTTTCCATCTGCTTGTATAATTCTTAATTAGTTGCGGATGCGTGCGATGGGGAATGTACCCTGACGGAGAAGGTATCGCTCTTTTCCGCGTCGCTTCGCCTATTCTAATCTCCGTTTGCCGAGCGTCCGATCAAGGAAGCGGGCGGAGAAAACGAAGAAGACGAGATAATAACAAAGTTGCCCCACTTACTGCTAATTAGCCGTATCTTACGAGGTACAATTAATCGTAATCGTGGCAGATTCGGCGAGGACGTTGTTCCTGCGCGACGTATGCCTAGGCATATCAAGGTGTATCGGTGTAACCAGGAAGTGGAACCATGTTACTTCCTCGTCCATCGTATCTTCCTCTGATATTCACAGTCCGCGGTTTCACTCGTTTATACAGAATTCTACGAGATTCTCATAGTCTCTCTTTCGATATCAGACTTATTGTTAATAATCTCATACGGAATCGCGAACGAGATTTCACTTTTCCGTTACGATTCCCATAATTCGCCGGCAGAAATGTAACATACGATGAAAAAAGAAGCGAAATCAGCCGGATAAATCGACAGTCCCAAGGACGATTAAATCGCAAGGAGATTCCGCAATGGACAATTTGCGAATGGAACGCGGCGCGCGATACGTCCGCGATCGTCCAACGCTCGGACGTTTCTGGTTCATTAGCATGGGATCTTTCGAAATTTACGGGTAAATGCGTTGTATCTCGGGACAACGTCCTACACGTCGCAACGATTTTTACCATGTTAGCTCGTAGCAATTTAAGCATTGCTGCAGGTGGTACAGTGGTCGTAGCAGAAACCCGCAAGTTTAGGTCGGAATATGCAACTATCGAAGCGAGCCTCTGGCGATTCCGCAGGCAAAAACGATCGAGCCAGGCTTAAACCAGTCGATCGTAACGAGGTAATCGCTAAACATCTAGTCAAGTTGCGTCCAAGCTAGCCAGAAAGCGGCCGAAAAAAGCGAGAGAACGCGATCATCGACACGGATAACTACACGCGTATGCATGTACGACTACAGATTCCAGCCATTTCCCTACGAACGGCAAAATTCGCTATGTAATTTGCGCGACGCTATTGCCACTCGTACGGCTGTTTATTAATCTAGTTGAAACAGGATCATCATCTGGCTGTCAATTGCTACCAGCCGAACGGCAACCTTTAATTGACGGAAGCGAGTATCCACTGACGGTGGAAGACCGGGTCATTTTTCTCGCCGCCGAGAACCATGCTGCGTGATCGTCTCGAGTCCTCGCGTTTCCGCTCGCTCGCTGCGGAAACGAAAGCAAGAACGGCGTAAAATCGCTCGCATAGGTGCTCGGCTGCGAGACGACGATTATCTCGAAACCGGGTATTCGTCACGCGTTCGCGTAACGCGCTATTACGTGGGCCCGATTCGATCCGACTATTTCTAAAAACCAGTGGAAGATCGATCGATCAACGTTACCAAATTCAGCTTCCCCATCTTCTCCAGCACCGTGTCCATCTTGTCGATAACGTAGCTTCTCCTGGAAACGAATGTCTGTCGGATTATTCGTGTCCGGTAACGGATGGCTCTCTGGCTCGAAGCGCGATGAATCTTTTCCCGAGACGATCAAGATTTTCCCACAAGCACTGACAAGTTACGCATATCCAGTATCACGGATGCAACTAAACCGACGCGAAATGTTCCGCCTAACAAGCCGATACACAACGTTTCCGCGACTAATTTCACCAGTCTTCGATTTCATTCGCTACAGAGAAATCGTAGTTCGGGATCGCGTGGAACTTCTACGGAGCCGGCTCCATGGAAGAAGCCACTAATCGACTTAATTAATCCACGGTTTCACGAAGACTCTGCGCTGGAATCGAGCCCCTCGTTGCTCATCGAGTCACTCCTGCCGGCCGAGCAACTTCTCATCGGATATCTTTCTCCCTCGTCCGGCAATTATTTTAATAACTTCGGCAGGCCAGAGCGAATACTATCTCTGCTCCTTGTCACGACATCGTTCCCGTTCCGAGCAACCGAGTCGAATCAATCGTTCCTCCTAGTTTCTCACGGATCGTCCTTTCATTCTCTTCCGTCTAATTCACCGAGCAAGTCGAAGAACCGCGACGATAACGAGAACCGAAAAGCGAGTCGAAGACGCGACGTCTCGTGGCGAGCATAGAACGCGAGAGGATCGCGGCTGCGGAACCTTCTTGCTCGCGATTGTAGGTTGAACTGCCAGGTGAAAACACAACACCTCTCAACCTGCACAGGTGCACACAGAGGCCTCCCGGCTGGCCCCTGTAGAGGAAGGGGGGCCTACTTGTGCTCCGGGGACTGTTCAGCACGGATACCTTAATCTACGCCTGGCCATCCGACCGATATTGTTCGACGTGTAATGCGCGGAACTGGCATTAGCGGAAGTGAACAGGTTTCGGGCATCTCTGCTAAAATTAGCGGCGCATCGCGTTGCGCAGCGAGCGCCGTTATCGTTTATAGTTTACATGCTAAAGCTGATACTTTTCGTTGCAAACGCGTGCGTTAAAATACATTGCCGTGTGATATACAGAAAACTCGTGCTACATGTACGGACGTATAGCGAAAAATAAAAAGACTGGAAAGGAGAAAGCCTAAGGCTACGGATGCGACGACAATGTCAAGCGTGCCCTGCGACTCTCGGACTAGGACTAAACTAAATAAAAGGCCCCCCCTTTCGCGCAACGGGCGACCCCTTCGCGAAATATCGACCCAAGATACCTGGAAACAGAGGAATATCGACCATCGGGCGCCAAAGCTTGGCACATCTGGCACCGTCGTTGCATTCTGACGCTTTTCGATGAACATCCATAGTTCATTAGCTTGGAAACAAACGACGGTTATCGGGGAAAGGTTCGATGACTCCGGGAGAGAAAGACTTTATCGTAATTGCCGTGACAAGCTGGACGAGACGTTGCCGATTTCGCCGCATAGGCGCGATATCGATTAAACCGAATTACGTGCGCAAGCAGTCGATTCGCTTCAGCGTGGCGCAAATTCGAATACCGGATTTAACGACACGCGCGTCGATAAAGTTTTATTGCTCGGCTGAATACTTTTCGCTCGTTACACACCGGGCTAAAGCTTTCGACGTTTCGGCCGGCAGAGACGTTTCGAGATTAAGTCGGTCGGGATGGGCGTGAACGACCCAAATTTTTACGCGACTCGGCGCTTTTCGAGTTCCAGCCGGGCCGCGATGAATGAATATTTATACGCGGCCGGGTGCATGCGAATGCGTAATTTGTCAGCGAGGCAAATGTACCCGGGGACGCGCGTATTCCGGGCAAAAATCCTTCGCGAGCCGTTAAAGATGCCTGTCCGAAATATCGTCCTCGCGTGGAACGAACGTTCGCGCGTTATTTGGAATAGAAATGGAGGACTGGCGTGGTACATTCGGGCCGAGGTACTAACTCTTTGCCTTCCCTGCATCGACGCGTGCACATTTCGGCGATAAATCTGTTGGCCGCGTGGCGAAATCGGGCCAGCTGGCCATCGTGTTACGAATCTACGCGAGAAGAGGCGCGTACGCGCGGAGAATTCGTAATCTCGCGATGGGTCAAACTACCTGGAATCGTGCAGAGTCGCGAATTCCGCGGATGCTCTATGTAGCGGAAGCAACGCATCTCGCGATAGTTGGCGCGACGAGATTGCTTAAAATTCCGGCGAAATCAAGGCGAACGATATACGCGCAGCGTTTCCGAAAGCGCATTGGGGGAAAGAAGAAACAGGCACGACTGCCAAATAGGGGAAAATACAAGTGCGACGAATGAAGGAGGGGAACGGGGGACGAGAGCGTTTATGGACGCATGCAGAAGAGGTAGGAAAATTCCTGGGATTTTCTCTTACGTTAGAAGCCCGATTCGTTTCCGTGGACTTTTGGTAGCTCAAGTACGATTGCGTGTACGTTGTACTTAAACGGGCAGCAGGTAGAACAGGAGGTAAAAAGCGGCCAACCAGTCGTCAGCCGTGGAACGAACTCGCGATAGGTGCACGCGTGCCACGTGCTCTCGAATCACGAGAAGCACAAGCCTTCCACGGGGCCGAGGAAAGATTCATGGCGGAAAGAACGGCAGAGTTTCGTTCCCCGTTCGAATTAGGATGCTGAGGACGCCGATGTGGAAAGAAATCGTCCTTGTTTGCCTGTCGACCGACAACAGCCTTGCAACGGAATGCATTCTCGTCTCTTCTTGCCGCTGAGCGACTGGTTTTTCTGCCAGTAAAACGAGACGCACGAACGTGATCGCGAGATTTTTTCCTCTTTCCACGGTGGAGGAGGGCTGCTACTTGGTGCCCGATCACCACCGGCCTTGAGCACATTCTTCGTCGCGGTGGTCCACCGAGCCCCGGCGACATTTCAATCGAGTTAATTCGAATCGAGTGGACGCGCAGTTCGCAAATTACGCTTTGAACGCGCCGCGAACGGCAAGCCGAGGTTTATTGCGTCCAAATTGTCCGCATCGTTCGCTTCGATCGCTCGTCACGGTGTCTCTTGGGTTACGAAACCTGACGTGGCACGAGCGATTCGATACGCGATCCAGAGAGATATCCTTTTGTCCACCGAAGAACCTATCTCGCGTCTCGGACGTGCTGCGTTCGGTGGATCACGACCACGCGAATTATGGCAAGTTTTCACGGGAAAAGTGCGTCGATTAACTTAACTACGATTAACAGCCGTAAAGCCGGCAGCGTCGGCCTTGTAAGTAACTAAGAGCAGGCAATTGCTCGCGGAAACGCGGCACGTCGAAGGTGGAAACAGAGGAAGGTTTCTCCGGGCTCGTTTTCACCGGTAATGTCGGTGGTAACGTCGTACTGGCCCGCGCCTTTACGCGCATTCCAGCGATAACACCACGTCCAAACGAGTCGACCAGATCGATTAGCAGCGACGCCATTAAGCTTCGACTCGCGTGACGGGACCTCGCATTTCCATCGAGATTCGAAACGGTCGACGATCCAATGGTATATACCTGTGTGAAAAAGTCGCCGGGTTTAGAGGATCGAAAGGGTTTCTCGATAGCGACGCGGTGTGACACGGATGTCTGAGTGATTTCATAAAAGACCCGGAATTTATAAAGACCCGAGATACCGTATATATACACGCTGCTCTAAACGACGAATCGGGTAAATTAGAATTACCTGGAATCTCGTTTACCACTATACCTCGACTAAATTAATTAGACGAATCTCATTAGCACTTCCTGCGATCCACGAATATTCTCGTCGAGCTTTGCGTTACGAACCACTAAGACCACGCGTATTTTTTCCACGACCGATTATTTACGAGAACATTTTTATATTTTGGGGATTAAACTCGGATTATTCGTTCGCCGATAAAATAGCTTCTTTCTTCGTGCGCGCGTTTCTACGGCCTCGTAATTAACCAAACAAACAGCAGTAACCGCGATTAATTTTATCGACCAGAGTGCACGGCGTCCAGGTGGAAGTAGAAATTAGCACGTGAATAGATACGAAGTCGTTAAGGCAATTGCTTAATAGCATCCACGCATTAAACAGAAATCGTCCGCAGTGGCAATAAACGCGTTTTGCTACGTCGATCGCGTCGATGCTCACGATCGCGCGAGCTGCAAACTCGCGCGATTGCGAGTCTATACCACGTCTTATCCTGCGCGATAACGCGAGTGGCAAGCTCGACGAGAAAGAGACGTCTTTGCATCGTACGCGAAAGGTTTCGCACGGTTCACCGTGCACGTGTCGAGCGTAAATTCGTGAAAAAGGAACAGATCGGTCGAGACAAAACCGCTGCTGTAACCCACCGTAATTTTAATACAATGAACCATTAACGACCGACTGTTAGCCGAGAGAAGTTGCATTTGTTAAACATTTTCCTCGCTCACGCGCCGACTGACTGCCGATAATAACCGATGCTTGTTGAAATTCGCAACGCTCGCGAACACTCGTCACGCGCCTCTCGGTGACTTCGATGACCGCACAGGCGGGCAATGAGACTTGGAAAAACGGGTACGGGTGCGGAAACCGCGACACCGAAGCGATTCGACGCGAAGCTAGTCGGGGAAGAGGCATGCTCGAGGAGACGATAATCCCGTAAATTCTCCGTCCACGTTTCACCTTTCCCGCTGCTGCAACCTGGATGCGGAGGACCACCCACTACATACCCGAAGCGAGCGACTCGAAGCCGCAATCTTGAACACGCGTGAGCGGCACAGCTTGCTGCTTAAGTGGTGCACTTGGCGTGCTTCGAAAGACTACCATACGAGATAAGGCGATTTTCAGGCGGAATGCGTAGCATCGACTTTTGGAAAGCAGCTCGTCTTCTGGCCGGTGGCCGATCTCCATCGTACGGGCCATGCGGTACGCTCGGAATTCATTCTTCCTTTTTAAAAGGCTCCCAAAAGACGGGAAATTTACGGGATAACTCGCGAGCATCGTGTCAGCGATGTTTGCCCAAGTTTCCAGCAAGCATAGGAGACAGACCGAGCTATGGATAGTGCAACGAGAACACGAGAGTCCCGAGTTGTTCCAACTGCCTTACTTTAAAGTTCGACAAAGTTCTCCGTGGCCTTTTATTACGGATCGATTACACGTACACCCGCGGTACATGCGTATTTCGAGGTCCTAATCGGTGTCAACTACTGCACGTATCGACCTACTGAGAAAGACCCGTTAAGTTGGACCTCCCTTTCCCTCTACCCGCTTCCTTCTCTGTCAGCCTTTTGGCTTTTAGAACACCGAACGACACACGCAATACCGCGTTGCATTATTATGTCGTTTAATCGGGAAAATCGGCAAATTTCGAGAAACTCTCGGAAATGTCTCGTTCGTCGCTTATTTACCGACCGTTTATCGCTCGAGATCAAAGGGAACGCGATACGCGGATGAAAATAAGGTTGTCCGTTAAAATGCAATAAACGAAGATAATTCGAGAGTTTACCGGAGACTGAGCGACCCCGCTGTGCGGAGTGTGGGCGTGCAGACCGCAGCGTGGGCTCATTCAGACGTTATTTCGTTATTCCATCGCCGTCTGTGCTGATTTCGCGGACACCGAATGTCCGGCCAGCCACCTTCGTGGCTTTTCCCGGCTATTAGCCATTTTCTGCACGTTCCGCACCTTTTGTCCGACACGATGCTCCGTGGGTAAGATATTACGGATTTACATGTGTCAAACAGACTGTTACACTTCAGAGCAAACAACCGTTACCTGTCTACGCGTTTCTAAAGATCGCACAGGAACACAGTTATGCTCTAGATTGTCCAGAGCCACGTTTACGCAACCTTTACACTCGATCATCGATCTCGTGGAAATTTACTCGAATCCGCGGCAAGATGTCCGACATACGTAGGTTCGTCGATTGCTCGATCGAGCAACGAGCACGAAGCGTGCTTGCATGGGTACCACCTATAGCAAGGTTCAAGAACGCTCGAGGAAACACGGTTACCGAGTATCGACGGGAAAATCGTGGCCAGCGACTCGGAAGGAAATGACCGTAATAAGCGACAGCGGCGCAGGAAGCGGAAACACGTACAAAATGCCGCTCGTAATTTCCAGATATTCCGAGGCCTCGCGCATTAGACGTTTCCTGCACGTCCTCGGCTTTTTGTCCGACACATCGATCGCCACGCGGAATGGACCCATTTAGGGCTAGGGCTACGACGTGCTCGAAAATGCACGAGCAAAGCGTCGACCGCGTTCTTTGCATAAATTATCACGGGACAGGCGTGTACAGCGACTCAGCCGCACTCGAAAGGAAATTGAAAACGTCGTCGGCGGGACCCACGTCGGGCCACGACGAATTTACGGAAACGACGTGGACAGGAATATTCGATTGTTTCGCGAGAAATAACCGCGACAGGTTGTACACCTGTTGCTCGATAAAAAAACCGTGACACACTGACCTCGGGAGTATTTTAGAATATATTTAGCGGACTCCAGCGGCCTTAACGGTGCCCGATTCCGATGCGGGGGACACATTTCCGATTCGACTGGCGTTCCGAAAGGTCGATCTACGAGGATCTACGTGATCGTTGCTTCGTTGGCATTGTTTTCGTGACTGGCCTTTCTGCAGCGGTTAATTGCGATTTCATGGCACGTAAGTCGCCGTACAGACCGCTCCGTTTGTACGCGCGTTCGGGAAAATCCAGAATATCCTAGTCGAACGATCGCGATGATTCGTCACGACGAATATTCTGCTCGACGAACTCGAGGATCGTCTCGTGGAGCAAGATCTCCGTGAGATATAGAGTATCCACGGGGAACGGAGAACGAGCACGGTGCAAAACTCCACTCGATGCATTTTATTCGCCTTCAAAGTCAGGGTCCGACTTCCACTCTATAGGCGTTCTTAATTAGCCGGCAAAGTCTAGTAGCCTGAATCTCGGGTGAAAGAAATCGGAACACGTGGTGGTATGAAAGATTCCCGTGGCCGC
This sequence comes from Eufriesea mexicana, assembly GCF_001483705.2. Lineage (NCBI taxonomy): Eukaryota > Metazoa > Arthropoda > Insecta > Hymenoptera > Apidae > Eufriesea > Eufriesea mexicana. Next base: position 161,645 of record NW_016914879.1, read on the forward strand.
TAATTCAACGACGTATGGCGTTTTCACCGATTATCGTGACGAATCGCGTCGGTCAAGGTGTTTCGCGACAGGGGCACGGCAGCCCAGGAAGAATCTAGACCAGATACAGCGTGCAGATGGAAGAAAATCGCACGAAAGAGACGCGCGAATGGATTAATCTGCTGCTGGCGAGCGAAACTGGTCGGGGATAGGAGTGGTTCGATTCGCGAGCTACTCGATTACTCTCTTATCTATCGTAGTGGGTCAGTGGGTCGCGATTTTTGCCGTATCCTAGCACGATAAATCGCCTATCTTGACCGGCCGATTTTTCCTTCCGTTTCCTCTTGTTGCATTCTTCCGTCGTTTCGAGGAGAAACGAAAATTTCACGCATGAAGGCCTGCTTAAGCAGTCGAGGTGGAAGCCGGTATTTCTCTAGCGCTTCGCTGTGCCGATGATAGGTTGCACCGTGAGATTGGAGCAGTCGCTGATAAGCTTGTCCGGGCCACGAGTTCCCCGCATGCGAGTCCTGGTGTGTCACGAAATGGTAAAATAATAAATCACATTTGCCGATTTGCGTCAGGTAATGAAGAACTGGGCGCGCGTTAGCGGAAACTTTCGAACCCGAGATGATAAGCCACGCTCCACGCCGATACATCATCGTCGTGTGTTTCTCGATTTGTTCCGTATCCCGTTGAACTTGAATTCTTGGTTGCACCAGGAATCCGGCTACGAACACGCTCGTGGGAAAGGACGAATTTACCGGTAGACGCGTACTAAATTAATTCGTTCCTGTACGCGCTCGCGATTATCCCAAAGCTCGACGTATCTGTACACAACCACGCGATTCGCATTTATCAAACCCACTTTCTAACGCGTTCATGGAACTCCGAGACACGTGGAACTCGCGCTATATCGGAATACCGTCCGAGCTTTCTTCCAAGCTTCGGAAAAATTCCTATCTCTCTTCCGCGGAGAATTACGAACCGAGATCTAGCTGAAATTCTCCTGGCACTTGATACCAAAGTCAGCCAACGCTAGAGCCGCCTATATCTGCCCCTTTCTAACACCGAGTCACCCCAGGATAAGCCAGACTATCTTCCACCGAGCTTTTTCACGGGTTTACACGAAATACGCACCTAATTCGCGGTTGAATCTCGCCGGTGAGTCACTCGACACACACGAACGTGGAATCGTGCTCCTCGTGGGTGGAGCACGAAACCCTTAGGCCCAGACGAAATCAATAATAGCACGACTCCGTGATATAGAGCGCGGGGAGACGAATTCGTCTGGCATGGTAAACAAGAAGGAAACGAAACGAACCACGGTGAAATTCAAACTGATTGATCTTCGTTTAGAACGCACTGGCTTGACCCTACCTACGGTGATTCGCGATCGATCCACGTTCCCTGCTCACGATCCCGGCTCGTCATCGGCGATGATTTAATTAAAAGAACTCGAATGACAACGGCCAGCGTGGACGGTGTACGATTACCTCTGTTCCCTAGTCACTGGATCGCTGCCAGTACGTCCGGGCTCCTGTCGGATCGAGCGAATAAGACCAGCTGATACCCCGACAGCCGAGTTTCCCTAGTGTCGCGTTAGCGCGTCCCGAATTGGTCTTTGCTTACACGGAGGAGCCACGCGTACGATAACGATGTAATTAGCTCGCGGAGAATAGGTCGGAACTCGCAATCCTGCGCTACCCGATGTTCAACGACCGACTATCGATCCGGGTACAAATTTCGACACAGTGGCGAACGATGAATCCGTCTGATACACCGAGACACCAGTCTGATACTCCGAGGCATTACAAATATATTACACGGAACGAGGGAGATTCGAGACAAATCCTCGCAGGAGCAGAGATCAGATAGAGCAAGATTTATATTCCGCCTGTCCGTTCTACGCGTCTCTCGATTCAATGAAGGAACACCGGTTTGCCAAATTCGGATAATTTCTCCACTCGGGAAGAATCTATCGGACAATCGCCAAGTCCCGTCTCTTCTTCGGATTCCCCCACGACGGCCACGCTACCGCGTGCAAGATCTTGGCACGAGTTCAAGCATTCGTTATTCCTCGCATGCTTCGCGGCTGTCCCTCTTCATTCCGCTTTTTCGCCGTGCAGCGAGCGGCCAGCCACCGTCTTTCCCTTGGTTATTCGCATTCGCGATTTTAGGAGACACTCGCGAAAACGAACGGGAATGGGAGAGAACGTTAGCGGAAAACCCGATTACATCTAGCGATTCGGCGACGTTTGCCTCGCTCGCTTCGGGAAATTTTCAACTTCGACTTTCCTCGTCTTCTCCTTCGCCACGTTTCTCCTCCTTTGGCATCCTCTTTAACGAAGGAGCCAAAGTTTTACGCCGAATTTGCTCTTCCTCCGTCTGTTTTCGGATACCTTACGAGCTTATTTTACTTCGCATTCCACAGGAAATGTTTGAACCGGCCACTAAAGCTTCGTAAACAGTGTTACGTTTAACGAAAACCAGTCTCGGTTGCTCGATGATCCTAGTCGTTTGCGATTGGTTCGATAAAATCGTAGAGCTACGCGGCGAGACGACGGAGCGAGCAAAATTCGGACCTGTTCCGCGTTTTGACAGCTGAAAAATCACGAACGCATTCCAGCTCGCGAGTCTGCCTCGAAAGAAGAGACGGCCGCCGTCATCTTCTCTCCGTTGGTGAAACAGGGGAAAAAAGAAGAGGAGAGAAAAAGAAACGGGGGGGAAAAAAAAGGAAATGAAGTAAAATAAAAAAGAGAACGAAGACGGCTGTTCAAATGAGGCGGTCATTAAGGCGATCGCTTATTACTCATGCCAGCTTTTTTTGCGACATCGCATTTTTCACCAGCAATTTCTTCACGCGTCGAGAAAAAAAGAAAGACGGTTTACGGTACTTTGACGGGCCGAAACGATAGCGCTGCTCGCGCTATCAGCTCGAGGCGTTACCACTTTCACAATGTGTCTTGGAGTAGCCATTGCTCGTAGTACCACTTAGGTTAGATGTACTCCGAAACGTCTATATTTTTTTCCCTCTTCCTTCTCTTTTTCTCCTGCCAACTATTTCCGTTCCGGGTGAAATCCAAATGAAAATTAACGAAATTTCTAAAACGGTACGCGGCCCGTTGGGAACGCTTCGGCAGGATATTTAAGAGGACAGGGAACAGCGAATTAGAAATAAGTTTACCGTTAGAGAGTGTCCAATACGAGAGAAGCAGCGCTTATTCGTTGCAAAAGCAACGAGAAGCTACACTTCGTTAGAAGCTGGTCATTACCGTGGCACGTAAGCCGATAATTTATATCGAAAAGAATCGCTTCCGTGTTGCGAACATCGTCGTGTTTAATTGTAACTGTTGAAGCCAAGGTTTCTCGTATAGCACGTTCGTTCCACTGGTCTCGTGCCGTCAAGCAAGAGAAACTCATTCATGATACATGATGCTCTTGACATTCGACGATAAAGAACGTCCCGACTGTTTGCCCTCTCTGCCGCCACTTGCACCGTCTGTTCCCGTGTTTTACCGGGCCACTCGAAAATTTTCGGCAAACCCCGAGCACACGCAACGAAAGCGATAATGCTCCTATCTCGCGTTGGCCTTTTCGCGAGCCTCGGGATTCGCGAACCGAACGCGAAACGACGCTGGATAACAGGCAAACGGTTCGACCATTGATTCATGGCTTCCTTCGAGCCAATTAGGATCTTTCGAAGCAGAGAGCAATTAGAGGCATTTAACGAGAATTCATTCGTTACAAGCTGAAATTTCGTCTCTCCGGCTCTAATCTCGTTCGAGTCTGCGAAATAAGTAGCTTCATTAAATAGATATCTCGTCGAAGATCTCACTTCTTCCACGATCTAATAACAGCTATAAATTCCAGCGAAAACTGGATCTTGTTAATGGACAGTAACGCGGAATTTAACATTTCCTCTAATGATTTGAATTTAGTTGGCAACATAAATCGGTACGCGCTGCCATCTGTCTAGCTTTTTATCGTGCCCCGGTGCTACTTTGACACCAATGTTTTACCATTCGGTTTTTGCCGATGGTGCTCGAAGCTTCTTTCCAGGCCACGCGTTAACCTCGAAACGTTGAATCGCAAGGTGGATCTAATCATCCGATCGATTAGAAACTGTAACGAACCTTTCTCTAATTTCCGACGTAGCTTCGCGAATGGCGCGCGTGTGGACCTGACCCGTTCCCGACGGAGCAACAGAAGAAACAAGGTCGATATTAAGTCCGTTAAACATTCGTCCATCTAACCTTGACTGTGACGAGGTGGGAAAGTGGTTCAGACAGCCGTAGCAACTTGTACTTTCCATGCCGATTCCCTGAAACAAGAACACGTGACCCTAACAGAAGAAGCCCTCGACCGAGATGACTCTCGATCGAGCGTGCTCGTTCGTAGAAAGCGACGCCGTGACAGATTTATAATCGAAGCGGGTAAACGTGGATAGACATGACGGAAAAAGGGAAGAAACGACGACGGTTCGGTTGCGTAAACGATGGAGGAAGCGTATGACAGGTTCGCTCGACTAGCATACCCCAATGGTATTAATTGGGACCGAGATTCCGATCGTATAATCGTAGTATAATTGACCGATTAGTTATACCTTGGTAAATCCCTCGACATTGGACGAAACGATCGGATTTATCGATCGTCGTACTCGATAATATCCCCGCGACAAAGTGAAACGCGGCAAGCAAGCGACGACGCTTCTTAAGCAACGGCCCGCATTTCTCCGAAAGGTCCGTTTCGTAAGAGGGAAGCGCGAATCGGGAAATGGCTAAGCGAAGAACGATGTCCCACCGGCGGGTTTTCGCAATATCCACGAGGGAAACTCGGATTGCAACTAGGCTCGCGGGAAAAAAGAAATCGGTCAAAGTCCTCGAGATACCTCTCCGTCGATCTATCCAATCATCTTCGTTTCCTGCATCGTCGGAATCGATCCGGTGTCCAGTCACTTTCGTTTTCATGCTCGATCACGACCCGTGAATAGAGATGCCGCGGGATCGTTAATTAACGCAACATCGCATCCCCGTCATCTTCCTGGTCCTTGGGTTACGTAAAAACGAGAAGTGACTCGCAGTGGACGCAGGGGACACGACACCAGAACGGAATTCCGCGTTGCACGTGTATCACGTGTCCGCGCGAACTCGACAACGCGTCAACGATACTCGCCGCATCGAGAGGATCAGCGGCGGTGGTCTAGCGGAACGCTTGGAAATGGCTCGTCTCGCGGCATATCGCGTCTGACTTGCGGTATTTTCCGGTGTGACAGCATCGTGAAACTCGATGATGCTTGCCAGATACAGATCGATGACTCGCCCACTTCCGGACAAATGTCACCGACGCTGCATGCGCGCGCAAGTTATCCGAATGGCTAATTATTTCCATCGTACGCGACGATATTCGCGTTTCCGGCGACATCCCGAGATAACGGGCGTTGGATAAGTGCTCGGGGAAAGAAATCCGTGGCAATTTTTCGCATCGCGCCGATGAAAAAATGATCCATATCCTCCTGGCAATTGTCCCGACCACTTAACGGGGACAAAATTGATGTACATTGGAAGATAGCCGACAAAGGGTGTTCACACTTACGAGTCAACAGGAGTGGCGCTCGTGTGACGGCGCGTGCTGGTCGATCTCAGCGAACGGCATGGTCTAACGTTGATTTCGTCGATCCTATGCAGCTGATGCGTTCGATGCACGCAGGCCGCCACGCTCAAGCGTTAAACGTCCTCTCGAAACGCACTCGAGCGCGGCTCGCTTTCAACGACATCCCTTCTCTCTTTGGCCAGATCGAATTTGCAGCGGGGAGCTGCCAGGAGCTGTGCAACACGCAAGATCGACCCCCTTCGCGTTGCGCGCACTCGTCGACGAAATTACCCGGATCGTACCGAAAGAAACGCGATCTCCTTTGGTACTTCACTCGCGCACACCATTGACAACCGGTTGCACGATAAATCCGGAGTAATTACGGGAAGGCTGAATCGTAGGTAGGACGCGCAAACACTTGGCTCGTAGCGGGCACACGCGCGACCAGAACGGATGATTCACGATAGAAGAAGGCGCGTCTCGAGTCGGAATCGGAAGATTCCACGAGCAGAGACCTCGCGATTCTCGGCAGACGCTGCTCGTCTTCCACAACGAGCACGAGAGCCTCGACCACGTGGTGGAAGAAGCGAGCCTCGATATATACGACTCGAAGGAGTCCCCGGCGAATTCTGCCAGCCTTTGTGTGCGTCCACGGGCACGTGTGTCTGCGTGAAAATGCGTGTTTCTCGCGTGTCACGTGGCCCTTAAGGCTGGCTCACAAGGGACAGAAGCGTGGAGACCGGAGGCCATTGTTGTCGTCGCGTTAGCATCGAGCCAGGCTGCTACTGCCTACGCGAAAGAATCGTCGGTGGAGGGTAGTTTATGGCACGGCACCCCATGGGGGACTGGAGCCCTCGTGCCATGGACCAAACATCTGCCCGAGTCCCCACCATCGGTCGCCCTACCGAACGCGCCGCGTTTCGACCAGCCGTGTTATACCCTGCCTTTTTTATGCTTTTTCCTTCGCAGCAGCCCGAGTTTCTCGACGTTTTAGCCCACGCTTCTTAACCGCAGGTTCGCTCGAAAATGGTAAACAGAGCGAGCGAGCGAGCGGAGCACTCGCAACCGGGCGTGTGTACACGATGCAATTTGCGTGGCGATGCGTACAGGCTAATGCTCGCGGGAAAGGAACGCCGAGGGCAGCGATGTCGAAGCGATTAGGGCGGTTCCGGAGATGCATAATGCATACGCGTTGATGCATGCCTTCCATGATCGATTTCGTGGCATTGTTTTAAGCGGGTCGCGAGCGCGGCCGCGCGCGTGCCTGCGTCGTTCCGAAGATACCGCGCGACCCAACGCGACCATAAGAAAAGTGATAACGATTCCACCTTGGCAAATTCCACGGACGCGAAGTTTATTCCGCTGTGAATCGACCACTCCAGACATCGAGAGTTCGTGCCGGAAATGCCATGCTAATTTAATGCGTCACCACACCCCGTGTTCCAGCAGCGTTCCTGCCCCATAGCAACACCGTAATTAGGATTGTTTCACGGTTTATTAAGAACCAGTCTGCCACGCTTTTGGGCGCGTCGTTTCGTGCCGGCAGCCTCTGTTTCGCGGATAAAGCCGAGTCGTTGCCTTCCGTGAACCTGCTCGCAGCTATTTGCGTTAACTGCAACCGGTGCGTAATCCGCGTACGATCGCTCGTCGTTAATTAATCGCCAACCCGTAGCCTTACTTCTCAACCGCGCTTTCGTATCGAATAACGAGAATAGAAGACTTGGATCGAGGATATTTACCGAGCATTTCGATCCGCGACCCTCTCCGATCGTTGCATCGCGATGCACGCGCAGCGAAAGGAAACCGTCCAGGTTTATTACAACAGCGTGCACGCACGCCAACGATCGCCGCGTTAATTATATGCGAGAGCGGAGAGAAGGAGCTCGCAGCGCGTGCACAACGATTTTGCGCGACCAACGAGCACGATGACGCCCGATCTAGCTGGAAATTGCAGCTGGTCGCAGGAGGGTCGGCCCGACAATTGACAGCAATTGACGACAATTAGGGACAGTCTCGTCGACGGTCGTGATTTCGTCGACGAGCGGTACGACGCGAGGCCGCGTGGAACGCCTTCAAATTTAAACCGTTCCTCCGACACTTTCGCTTAACGAGACCGCGCGAACGAGCGAGCGAGCTAGCAAACGCTTTAATGAAAAGCGTAACTGTACTTCAATCGCAGTTTCACCCGATTCGATTACGAGCCACGCTCTTATATCCGATTATACTCGATTAAAAGCGAATGGAACGACGATTGCGCGGGCATATCCGAGGGAGGAATGCGCGGTCGAGTTTCATCGATGCCGTTCGCCTTTTGGCATGGGATAGCTTCCTCGTCCGATTTCTTGGAAGGGATCGCTGAAATTCCAGGACCACGGGCGGATGCGGATGTTTAAACGCCAGGCTCGGGTATCAAGATATGAGACATCCCGTGGAGGCTACCCGCGCTCGAGGACGAAGCTACGAGGAGTGGGGTCACTCTCTTATAAAACCAGGAAGATCACGTTCGTAGGCATTCGTTCATTAGCCCAAAGTCAAATATGACGCTTCTTCGCGAGAGGTACCGTGCCCATTTTGTTCCGCAAATGTTCGATGAGAAGCCGGCATTAGGAATGGAGGAGAGCAGCGAGGTTGAAAAGGTTGGACAAAGAAAGGAGTTTTACGAGGTAATCGAAGAGCTTGTCAAAGTAACGAGCTTTCGTTACGATTTCCGCGAACTGGTGAACTGGCCCAGCGACTCGCGGAGACGCCCTCGGTAACCCTCGCGCAGTGGCTGAGAATTAAAGCAGCCTTGAGAGGCTGTTAAGCCACTCGCATCGACGAACCCTGGCTGGACGAAAATGTCGATGATGTGGCCACGTATATACGCGAACGATGCGCTATTGTTTCCACGACTTGGAAGAACGGAAGGGAAGAAAGACGGCGTGGAGCGGAGGAATATCTTCATCGGATCAGGTCGTAGCAAGAACATAACTCGGAACGAGGCTGCACGAAGTAAGAGGCGAGACCAGCGGTGTCCTTGATGCCAGTTTCTCCTAACAAGGGTTGCCGGTTGGTCTGCTGAAGTGGCAGCGCGACCAAATGAACATCCCATAAAGGGACGCGTTGAACCTTTCCGAGAAAGTCCAGCCGGGATTCCAGGGGAGGAAGAAAACCTTGGGGAAGCGGTACGTGGCTGGACGAGACAAAGGAGGGAGGACAGTTTTCAAGGAAGAGAAACGTCCGGTCGCCTGGGACCTGGTTTGCATTTTTCTCTTTGAATTCGCTGGAAAGCTGGGAGAATTAGCATAGAGCGCGGAGAGGATGGAAAATATTCTGCAATTCCGTCGCGGTCTCGGCGAGCAAACTTGAATGGCAGAGTTGTAAGAGGTTGGTCGTTGATCGTTATTACAGCGTGGATCACGAGTGCAACTCGAAACGTCGAAACGCGCTATCGATTCCTCATTCACTCGAGTCATTGTTTCGTCTCGAGAGTTCTGCACTCGTTCGCTTCGCACCTCGGAGGGTGTTTGTCGAAAAGATTAGTTTGTCGAAAGCCGGCGTTGGTGTACTTTCCGTGCCTGGTACTCGCGATGCGGAGGGAACTACGGTTGAACGTCCGGACAAACGTCTAGAACTATCCGAGGAATTAAAACTCGAAAATCCCTCTGTCTCCCTTTCTCTATTCTCATCTCTCCGCAATGCATCTCGAGGAAGAAAAAAAACCTGTTTGTCAACCAACAGCTGCATATATTTTTCGGTCTTTGTGCAGGGTGGTCGACGCATGAATCAGGATTTTAATATCCCACCTCTGCGTCGCCTTCAGACTCCTTATCGTCCCTTTCCACTGAATGACGTCATTGTCTCGGCTGGTTAAAGGCTGCGAGTTGCAGCGGCGTGCGCGCGGCCGCGACTACAATATTTTGGCAGACGTCGTCCGGGCCTTCTGACTCACTGAAAAGGAGAACACTCGACCCATTATGCACCGGTCCATCCTAAGGGCTGGTGCACACGGCGGCGAAAAGTCACGTAAAAGCGGTGGCACGCGAGCACCCGTCGCGATCGATAGCTCGCATGAATGAATCACGAGACTATTACGGGCCGACCTTAACCTGGCTACGCGTTTCTCTCGGAGTATCGAAGAAATTCCTGTACATCCAGGCGCTGAAAGTTCCTTGACTACGCGCTCGACCGCCTCTCTCCGACGAATCGCGAGGAAACGCTCGATAAAACGGATCTTTCCGGTTACCAAGGCAACGCAATTATGGCTCAATGCCAAATTATCGCTGGAGGTAACCCAATTCTACGAGCCCGCATGGATCGGACCATGCCGATAGCGTAAAAACCGTCGTAAATCGTAGGAACAATTGCTCCAGTTTCAACCCCTCCGCCATTCGCCTATAGTTGTAAATCATATTTGGTAACGCGGATGGTATTAACGCGTTGCCGTTCGGGATCGTTCAATATTCATCAACGTGGATGGAATTTCACACCGTCTGTGGAACAGTGTCAGACCGAAGATAATAGAGCGATACGTAGGGTTATCGTGCCGGTGTTGTGAAAGAAGCTTAAAGGCGTGCGATATACTCGCGTAGGGAGCTGACAGCTGTGCCCGATAGCCCACATGGCGCTCTTTGCTCTTGTCTGGATGCAGGCCTATCGATTTTATCGCGTAGTTTCGCTAACGAATGGCTAGACGGACATTGATTAGAAGGCAGCAGTTTATCGCTCGATAGTTATTGACTCGTCCTGTTCCTTGCGGCAGTCAGTCTGGAAGGCAAGAAGAGGAAGCCTCGTCGGTGCTCGGTATCCACCAGCGTTGATACCTCGATCGACCGCGTCTCAAACGAGTCATTTGTACGCCGCTCGTCCTAAGGATATTATATTCCCAGTTATTATTCCTTCTTCCTGCTAGGCGGAGGTAATCAAGAGAGAGGACGTAGAGTAAACGAAATCGTGTTTACGACTCGGGTAAAGTAAAGGTTCTTAATTGAAATTATAATGGAGCGCGGCTGATGCGTTTGCAATATGCGGCCTGGGTAATACATCAGAATGCAAGCAGAGCGTGTCCGAGCGCAAATCTACCTCCTGTGCTTCCCTTTGCCAAGATGTCCGCCTATTTGTCCAGCTCGGTAACCCGGTATTACCGAAATCACGACTACTCGCGACGACGACGACGACGACGACATTCAGGGGTTCCTCGCTCGCGTCGCGCCATCGCGAGGACGTCGTAATCCCCGGAATGGACAATCGCCATAATGCATGGCAGAGCAGCAGAAGGTAATAGTTTGTCCAGCTCGGTAACCCGGTATTACCGAAATCACGACTACTCGCGACGACGACAACGACGACGACGACAACGACGACGACGACAACGACGACGACATTCAGGGGTTCCTCGCTCGCGTCGCGCCATCGTGAGGACGTCGTAATCCCCGGAATGGACAATCGCCATAATGCATGGCAGAGCAGCAGAAGGTAATGATACGGAGGAGAATGTTCCACTCTAAAATCCTCTTAAAGCAGCCTTAACGAATGAACGACCGCGAGCTGGAGGCGCTTTAATTGGAGCCGCGATGATGAATGGCACGGTAGGCTGAGCCCCTCGAGCGTCAGCTATCTCCGACCTTAAACGACGTATCATCCGGAAATTAGAATGAAACCAAGGCCTACCGGTCGCGAGGAAAGCCTTCGGGCCTTGAAATTCGCCAGGCTAGGCTACCTCGTGTCGGAAGAAATACGATTTACCCGCAATCTCCTGCGCGTAGCTCGCTTCGTGCCAATTATTAATGAGCGTTCGACCGTTTTAATTAGAGCGGCACACGGCTCGTTAATGGCCGCGACGATACACCTCTGCAGGGTGTCGGGGAATCTAGAATCGAGAATTCTCTCGCGTTCCGAAGGAAAGTTCAGAGACGCCTGTTACGCGTACGTGGGTTGTTTCCGTTTAGAATGGCACAAGAGGCGGCAGAACCATCGAGGAGAACGTTCGCGTAGAAATTAAAACTCGGACGCAACGCGAGTATATCCTGCATAATTTTTTCACGCCACACCGTATGACGAAATCGCAACACGAGGATACGGGCCAGTCGAAATTGAATAAAGAGTCGTTTAATAACGAATTCTTTCCGCGATCGTTGCGCAGCGATATTAAATCCAATTACGTAAGGGATTTCTAGCCGCGAAAATGGCACCTTCCGTTTTTGGTAGGAAATATCGAGGCTTTCACTGGACGGAACCATAGTCGCTTACCAATGATCGCGCTGTTGCACGATGCCATTGTTTCCTTAAACAGTTGTGTCGTAATTGGTTTATGCGAACCGTGACAATACAGGTTGTTTCGGGCGTGTGGTAATTACATTGACCTAATGAGAATATGACGAAAGTTTCCGACCCGGGACCACGAACGGTCTCTACCTGCACCGCATTCGCCATCTCGGCCAATTTCACGGTGGTAAACAGAATCGCACCCGGACAGAGTTTAGAAAATATACACACCGTGTATATCCCGAAGCTACGTTAACAATAAAGAAATTCCCGAACCGACTGGCTTATGAGAGGAAACACGTGTTACGTGGCGGCTACTCTAAATATTTAGAGACCGCCTTTGCATAGGGCGGCCCGTGAACCTTCCGTTAGGCTACCATGGGAAAACGTCTCCTTCTCCCACGCGTCTTTCTCCTCGAGATTATTTCGTTTTCCACGTAGCAAAGGAGAAATCGCGGTATATATACGTCTTGCGGCTAATAGTTTTATCGGTCGCCCTTAAACTTGGATGCAGCTCTCGAGGGTGACGTCAGAGCCATTGGAAACGGATATTAAAGCTCACGCCCTTGTCGACGGTGGCGTGTGGAACGAGTTCCTTTGTTCGAAGTAGCAGAACTCGTAGGTACGTACATACGTATCCGGCAAACTGCCGGTTCTGCAAAATTCAGAAACTCTCGCCACTTTCGCCGCGTAGGAAGTTTTCCAATTGCGGAAATCCAGCGAGTGTGGAAGTTTCGCAGTCGAGACGCCGACGTCTGACGGGAGACACGCGGCTTCCCGAGAAACGATTTCGCGTGGAAGGGAAATTGGGTCGAGCTGGTGGACCGATCTCGAATAACAATAAATTTCGGTGCACAGCTGCACGCGTGATACGGCGGCGGTGTCCCGAGAAGTCGGCAAAGCGTCCGATAACACGCCACGCTATTGCGGCAACACGCGTGTGTCCAATTCGATGTACAGTTAGGTATGCGTTTGATAGCACGTTCGACTGTGCGATCGTAAAGACGGGTAAAAATCGTAATAAGCGCGCTGCGGACCGTGTACTTCTCCTTCTCGTATCGCTACCGTAATTCTCTCTGCCTGGCATCGGCTACCGTGCGCTGAAAGTTGCATTAAACTCGGGACGAGAGAACGCTCGGCTAGGGGGAAAAAGGAAAACCGAAAGCCGGAAGATTCCTAGCGATACCGGGGCTCGTTCCTTCCCCGTCACTGGATACGTCCAACGATACGTGTCGTTATCTAACGCGACTTGCACAACACCGACAGAAACGGCGAAGAAACATGCGTCAGTTGGCAATGGTTCGGCTTCCGTTCGCCGTGAGTCGATGAAACTTTACCCTGATAACTCCTACTTGCGATTACCTTGCTCTGTCTGATGAACAAAATAGAAATCACGTTTGATATCGGACGAGCACTTTCTCTCTGGGTACGTACATACGTTACGCGGTCAATCGATGTCCGCGATGCTCTTAAATATACATATTAATCGTCCGACGAGGCAACGTGCTTTTCATTGCAAATCGAGTCGCCCACGAAACCGTAGCCGAGAAATTACTCGCGAGTTACGGTCCGGAAAAGCTGTAGAGTCATCGCGGCGATTATCCCAGGCACTGATAAGAGTCGAGGTATGCTGAAAACTGCGCATTTATCGCGAGATATATCCACGTTGTTAGATTAAATTAGCTACATCGCAATTAAGGATAAACGATGGCCAGGCATAGGAACGTTTGTCACGCGAGACTTCCTCCGCGGCGCTCCATAATTTCCCAAGTCGACCGGGCGATTTGTTTTACGGTTAAACGATCGGAATGAGTGGAGATTACGAGCCTTAATCCGATATACGACATCGTTAGCGAAGACGCGGTGGATCTTCTGGTTCACCATCCTTGGTCCGGCATCGCGTGATATAGGAAAGACGCAAAGGCCCGGTGCTGAAATGTGCACGCACCGCTGGGACAATGCTGTCCTTCTAGACGTCGTCGATGTGCCGATACAATGGCAACGGGCACGAGCCTACGTGTAGAACCCGTGTAGGTAGTCACTGACATTTTAAAATGTCAGCGGGCCCTCTCGCAATGCGCTGTTTATCATTTGGGTTACCCGCGAGTCGTCCGTGTAGTCGATATCTGTACCGGCGCTATGGAGATTCGTTATGGTGGTTCGACGCGAATTCGTCCGGTTATTGTTCTCGCGGTGACTGCGTGAAATAGGATTAAAGAGCGATCGAAGGAAAGACAAATGCGCCACGACAGGGACAAAAGACGTTTCGGTTGTACTCGTAGCACCTCCAGCGAGGAAATAAATCCTCTCCGTACCTACTCTCAACGATTTATTCCAATCCTTTTCCTTCGTTATCTCGTCCAAAAGGGTTCTAAATACCTCGAATAACCTTCTAAACGTAAGTTATTAAGCGACGGGAGTGCGAAAACCTCTGGGAGAATTTAACCTTTCGACGTAGTCAGCGTGAATCGCTAATCCTGAATCGCATGCTCTTCTTCGTTAAAAGACGTCGAGATTAATAACGATCGGCTTATTAAATCCGAGGCAGCGGGTAATTCGTATGCCATGAGGGAAGCGAGTAAAAAGAAAGCGTTAATCGAATGTGTTCGCGGTGCAGAACACTCGATGGACATTCCTTGTATACGCGTTAATGAAAATTGCTGCTCAGCTGAACGCAGCGTAATTATCCGCGTGTTGGTGCGTCTACTTGCACGCGTGGTATCTATCGCGATATCGGGGAATAAAATGAACGCGATAGAGTGAATCGCGTAATTCCGCTTGAGCCGTAACGGAGACACGCGGGACTTCTTTCCAAGCGGAAAGTGCAAAGAGTCGGAGAAAGCCTGGACAGAAACTTCTTTGCCTCGTCCTCCTACTCGTTTGATTCGCAGGTTTTACGGGATAGATACGTCGCGTTGTGTAATCCCTTCCATTAACGATATATCGTTCGCTGAACTCTGCGGGAGCGTTCGTCCGCTGCTACAGCGACGCGTGTACGATACCTCGGAGCTGGTAATGGAAAATCGCAACCCCTGCGTACGGAGAGCCTCGAATAGGATAAACACAGGATAAGAAGGAAATTGCCGGTGTTCGACTAACTCGAACGATTTCGATTAAATTAGTGGCCCACGGTTATGGCCAATCCACGTAACTTTTACATCGTTGTTAATTGCGCGTGACGGATTAAATGAAACGAGATTTCAGCCGGAATAGAACAGCCTTCGAGCCGATTCGCGGTCGCTTTTACTCACTGCTAACGACCGATCCACATTTCCTCGCGTGTAACGAGTTTCAGAAACATAAACACCTTTCCCGTCTTTTTCCAGGCATCGGTGAGAAACGGAAGAAGTTGCTCGTACAGTTCTCGTACAGTCTCGTACCCTCCACCGATCTTTATTACCGAGATTATACATCTATTCGTTCGTCCTGATTGATGTAACGACTATAATCGTCGCTCGGTTGTCGGTGCTGGCCTCGCTAAGCGTCGTTTAAATCGCCCTACTACTCTCCATCGGTTCGAGTTCTAAATTTACGACTTTCTCCGGGTAACGTGGACTCGAAGCACCGTTTCGATTTGTCTATTCGCAGCGATATGGAAATTTGTACGCGCATGCTTCACGCCCGATAAAATTAAAACGGCATGAACGTGCTTGTTAATGCGCCGCGGCGTCATTCAAAGTTTCCGTCGTTTCTAAACAATACGGGTTAATTTCCATCGCGAATATCTCTCGCTGGATGATCCCGAAGCTAGGCGAGACGCGATACGAGGCGCGACGAGGTACATCGATAAATTCCGCTGGAAAGCGGCATAATCCTACATTACGCTCCTCCACGTCACACGTGTCAATTCGTCTTCTTACAGTCGTTGACATAGATTCTTTGCTTCCTCCGTCATGTAACTTTTACGAGTCGCCACGTTCTCGTCGTTGCATTACGTCGTCCCGCAAGGCTCGTTACCGACACTCGTCGGGACCCGTCCGCTAAACTTCGTCGAGAGTACCATTCTCTAACGACCCTGATCCTGTGTGCTTAAAAGTTCTCGCTGATCCGCACCGACTGGATTGACACAGTTGGCGCGATGAATAGAGAACGCGTTAATCTTCGTTACGTAATTGCAGTTATTCGGTCGCCGCCGATGCAGCTTCGCGAGATCATCGGGGTGGAAAGAATCCTTTCTACCGTTCACGCGTCCAGGCGTTTGACCCCGCGAATTCCACGTATATACCTCGCGCAGACCATTCGTTGAAACTCGGTTGATCTTTGCTCGACCGCGATCCTCCACCGTCGAGATCTCTAATGTCTCTGATTTACGCGGAGCAATAAGACGCAATGACTGGTACGTCTTTTCTGTTCTTCCAACAATCGTGATCGCGCGATATATTTATTGCATACATCATCCGGGTATACGGACCAGTCGTTTTTTCCACGCGTACGCGATTATTCCATTAATAATACCGACACGACTGCAATACCTCGTTTTATCGATGACACGGTTAAACTCTTCCCGGCATTCGTCCGTTTGCGCAACCTTTGAGAGCTTCCAAAGCTTACGAACGAACGCGAGTTTTCGACTCGATCGTAATACCGGCAAGGAACCGCGTACCTGGTAAAGAAGATTTATTTAACATGGCCGTCGCGAATTCCTCATCGTCGCTGTCCCCTCTATCGCGAATTCTACCACGGAGTAACGCGATGCGTTCTACGATGTCAGAAAATAGGAGAACCTTACCGAGTGTCTGGCAGGCCGCGATCCCGAAACGTCAGGATCCGCTGGTCGCGTCGGGACGCGCCGATCAATAGAAGACCAAAAGGCACATGTCCCGGTAGCTTCTCACGCGGCGATGCTCTCCAGCTTGCCGGGCATGCCGCCTGCGAACGCCAGATAATCGTTCCGACAACGAGCAGTGCAGCGTCGATGTCGGCGATTAACCTCCCTCGTTTCTCCGCTAATCCAACCGCGTCTTCCTCCAACCTCGGCGAATCTTCCCGAATTGCGAGAGGTCAATGAACGATACCGCGAGGGATGATCGCAGAGGTGATCGACATCGACGACGGGCGTTGATGATCTCGTCGACAGGATTCTTCGTGACCGAGCGGAGAATTCATTGGTTCACTGCTCGAGAGCTGGAAGTTTCCATGAAAGCGCGCAGTGGGTGCGCGCGGCGAGTGGCCGGCGACGAGGAAACGATCAAACGGGCGACGTGGCGCGAACACCGACTCGCATCCTGCGACAATTGCGCGTGTTCGATCGTCGTGACGCGAATTAGGATAGTTTAGGGGTCGACGACGTGGAACGACGTCGAGCGACAGCGCGACGGGGATGCGAGGAACAGCGCGAAAGCCGAGAAAAGTCGGGACACTGGTCTGCCATCGGGTAGACCGACGACCCGGTGCGGCTCTCCCAACGCGGCGACGCACTGCGCCGACGTCGCGACGACGACGACGTCGTCGCCTAGGCGACCGCGCCACCTCTCGCTCTACTCTTCTCCGATGAACGAAGAGAAGCAAGAGGAAAACGAGGTGGAGGAGGGTGGATCGATCAATCGAACCGTTGCGAGTGTACGCTGGTCAGCGAGATATCGAGATGTCGAGAGGGAGGAAAAGACCAAGCCACTTTCCACTCTCGATGTTTTTCTTTTCCTCGGGGGAACACGAGCTTTCTCGCAGATTCCCCGCTTTTCCCCGGCAAATAGGGCCCGCTTTAACGTGCAAATGCTCCTTGCTTTTGTCCGTCTACTCTTCGCGTTTTTATTGCTCTAGTTTCAGACCTCGATACCTCTCGCTCGTGTGTCAACCTTTCAGCAGAACTGTGCGTTTCCGTCGTTTGAAAGCGATTTGAATAAGAGGCGGTGCACGCGCGAGAAAGTTTTCCCATAAATTCATTCTAGAGGGAGAGGGAGAAAATTCGACACTTCGTTACGGCTTTCAATCGATCCCTCGGCTGAATTTTAATACGTGACTGTAGGCGTTCGATAATCGATCACCTGTCATCGATTGATAACCGCAAAACTGCGAGGTTACGCGAACGAGATGGTGAAGAATGCTATCAAAGTTTACGCCAGATTGAAACCGGAGAAATGCCGGAAAAATACATTGGTACGTATCGCGAGACACCGCTTCGTGGTACGTTTATCACGTATGCTTCGTGTCCAAGAATTATCAGGTGCTGCATCGGCCGAAGAAAAATCTCGCGGAAGATTACCTGATTCTGGTTTCCCGCAATCAAAAATCAAAGGAATATCCCGATAATCGGCCCGAATCGTGGAATTTCTCGTAAGCCTCCGCAAAGTTCGACGCTCGATTAACAGTCATGTCTCTGAAACGTCGGAAACTTTCAGTTTCTTCCAAATTTTCGAGGAATCCTCGACGCAGGACGACGTGTTCGACAATGTGGCACGACCCGTGCTGGAAAGGTAAAAGGAACCGTATCGTTCGTTAATTAATAATCAGCCGACCCTCGAAAATTCACTAAGCTGTGCTATCTCGTTTATTAAAGTGCCCTCGACGGCTACAACGGCACCGTATTCGCGTATGGCCAGGTAAACCGAACAACGAATCGATAGAACGCGATAGCAGCTTCCATCCAGAGTATGTGTTGCGAGTGAGGAATCTATTTTCTCCAATCGAATCGCCTACCCTTCCAACAAAATTCCAAACTCGTGCCACATCCTCCGATGTTCCGTTCGCGAAACCTCCACGGTAAAGTATCCACCGCGAGAACGTTTGAAACCGTGAACTTCGCAGACGGCCAGCGGGAAAACGCACACGATAACCGGGAAGCTGGATGACGAGTACCGTGGCGTCATACCGAGAAGTTTGCAGTACCTGTTCGAAGAGATACGAAAGGTTGCGTATGCTGGCTGCACGGTGGCCGTTAGGTGGGTTCGTGCACAGATCCATGTACCGTCCTTAAATTCTATGCAGCGGCCGGAAAACGTGTACTCCATCGAGGTGGCTTATCTGGAGATTTATAACGAGATCGGGTACGACCTGCTGGATCGGAGGCAACTACGAGAGTTCGCGGTTACGAGATTGGAAGATTTACCGTAAGTCCCGGTGACGTAAATGGTGGCCCGTCGAGCAATGCGCGAACACGGATACGATGGTATTTCGTAAAAACCAGGGGGCCCCCCTAAAGGGAAACAGCCTGCTCGACCCGACCGATCAGCCGTGATTCCGACCGGCTTCAAATATGGAGCAACCGTGCGCAAGGTGCAACCGCGTCGCCTTTATGTCTTCCTCGTACCTAACCGCGTTACGGACGAATTATTTCTAATGCATTTTCTTTTTCCTTCTTTTTACGAAACGTAAGAAACGATAACAAATTCGCGGCTGACGCGTTTCAGGCGTATCAATATTCTGGAAGACGAGTTCGGGAGGCTACACACGAGGAATCTGTCGTTTCATTCTGTCAAAAATGTCGACGATGCGTTCGAGCTGCTTCTGTTAGGCAATAATAATCGGTAAAGTAATTCGTAACGTACACGTATAGTTGTGTGATCGTTTTGGGGGAAAAAGGGTGCCGTTTAATGGAAAAGCTCGAACGATCCTTCGATAGGGTAACCGCTGATACGCCGATGAATCGCCAGTCATCCAGATCGCATTGCATCTTTACCATCGTGGTTTCTACGAAGGAGTTTGGCGCTGAACAGTACAAACAAGCGAAAGTGCACCTCGTCGACCTAGCAGGGTTCGTATGCTCCGCCTTGTATCGACTGAGGGTACAAGGGCAGGAGGATTGCGAAGAACCAATAACCGGCTCCTAACCGAGGATAACCCTCTCTAAAGCACACTTCAGTGACGAATCTCACTCAGGCGTTTTAACCTAAAGCGACAAGAAATTTGTCGAAAGCTCGTTGTTGCGCGTGAACGTTTAAGAAATTGCGAAAGTGGATAAGTGAAAATTTGACTGAGAAAATGTCCAACAATGCCATCTTCGCAATCGCACGATCATAGATTTAAATTCCTTAAGCTCGAGTCGCACCTCGACGCTGACAATGCGGTGAAAATGAATTTTTCGAGATTACGCGTCGACATGTCGAATACATTACACGTCGACCCACTTGTCAGCGATAATTTTTCCTACTCGTCCCATCGCGACGTGCTTTCTCATTGCCATCTGCGCCCGTGCTGGCAAATTTTGTAACGGTACACGACTTTTCAACGCGAGATCTCCGTAGGTCCGAACGTGTCTACAAATGCTCGATAACCGGCACCATTCTGACCGAGGCGAAGCACATTAACCTGAGCCTACATTACCTGGAACAAGTCATAGTGAGTCTGGGTCAGGAGAGCGTGGGTCACATTCCTTACAGGTGCTAAACTCACTCGTAGATTTGTATCTATCTGATAGTACTATCTGTCGTTACACCGACAATTCACGAATTTTCCTTGCATTTTCTTGAACCACGTTGTGCATTAAGTTGGAAAGCAATTAATAATTAGATCGCGATCGTTCGAGGAAGATTACCATGTTCTGTGGAACTCTGGTTGTTTTCATTTTTAGAAATTCTTTATTGACGTCGATCTTGAGGGACAGTTTGGGAGGAAATTGTCTGACCGTGATGCTGGCGACTATGAGCGTCACCTCGTCGGATTTGGAAGTACGGAATAATTTCTTACTGCTTTATAATACTCATTGAATACTATTATTTAATCGCGCGTACTTCGTAATCGTCCAGGAAACAGTGTCCACTTGTAGATTTGCTCAAAGGGTTGCTCTGATAAAGAACTACCTGAAACTAAACTTGGAGACAAACATAGAGAGCGAGAACGCGTTGTTGAGGGCGGAAATCGAGAGGCTTAGGCAACAAATTCAAGCCCTGAAGAAGCAATCTGTTTAGTACTTTAAATAAAACGCAATGGAGTCTGCAATCGAGGTTTAGACTTGTTTAACGCTTCAGGAACCGATATCCGAAGACCTTAACGCCGAAGATAAGAGGAACCTGGACTCTGTGATCAGGCGTTTTCTGGAATCGAACGAACAGGTTTCTTGGGATTATGATCCCAAGAAAGTGCAGTATTGTTTCGAAAGCTTCAAGCGAGCTTTCGAGTTGAGTAAGGATCCGAAAAGCTACCTGAGAAAGCTGGAATATTATAAGGACCTGGTTAATCAAAGGGACCAGGAAATTTGTATCCTACGTTACTATTTATTTCTTTATCGTTTGTTTAAGGATTTCTTAACTGATAAATAGCATTGCTGATTGACAAGATAAAGAAGGAAAAGGATAAACAATGCAAGGATGCGAACGATGATACGTCTGTGATTAATAATATTCGGAATGATAAGCGAATAATCGAACGCGACTCCACAGTCAATCATGTTTCTCCAAAGAAACATAAACGAAGAACGAAAATTAGTAATCGAACGAAGATTAATTACAACGAAAATGTTTGCGACGATGATTCGGTGTCGAGGAACAAATCGTTCGTCACTGACACGCTAACGCCGGAGCTATTATCCTGTAATGTTGTTAATTTAACTTTAACGGATCTAATTGAGGATAAAAATGAAACGACTGACCAGCAGTTAAGCGAGAAAGCTAATGGTATTGGTCAACAGTCCTTGCCCAAGTTGGAAAGACAGCAGAAAAGTGTTAAAAAGAAGCGCAGTAATCCAACAGAGTCGAAAATGAAAGAGCAGAGCGAGCAAAGTCGTGTCGAATCACAAAGTGCTAAAGCGAAAATTATAACCAAAGAAACTTCTGCGTTTATAGAAACGGATATCTCGACTCCAGTTTACCAGAAGTTCTTAAGCTTCAATGCCCACTCTCCAAAAACCCCTTTAACTTTCAAAGAAGATATGAAAAATGGAAAGGAAGACTTTGATCGGAAGTTGAACTTGGACGAAAATAGCAATCATTTTGAGGATTTACCTCTGACAGGGGATCCAGAAATCGACGAAGAAATCATAGCGTTTTACAAAGCGAAACGATCAGGCGGTATTTACTAATAGTACCTATTTCTCGACGTATTATTTACAGCATATACAGAAGACGTAATAGTATGCAAGAATGCAGTATTATTTATCAAATATACGACTAATTACATTGTAGAAAAATTGTTTACAAATCGAAATATATATTAATAAATTCAATTGATTCTTACGCACGACACGTGAAATCATTGATTCTACCCTAATTACATTTCCAACGTTAATTCTTCATTCGCAAACTTCGATGTTCTCAGCACGTTAACGGCCCCATATCTAATTTTTCGCCGTACATTAGTGCTTCTAAAATTGTTAGTTTATTTTCGCGAAACAAGGCGAGACAATATCGTTTCGCCATGTTGGGATATTTTCGAATTTTGAAACTAAATAAATTATCGACATTCATTTTTATAATATCCTTATACACGAAGCCTTGGATTCCTGAAAAATAAGACACGCATATTTTATTCGATTAAAAGTATTCAGATAATAATTAATAATTACCTTTATACTCGTAGATACGAAGTTTTCTTTTGTTCTCGATGAAAACGAGCAGTGTCTCAATTGCCCCATCGAAATTAAGTATCACAAAGGACGTTGGTCTGTGCGCCTTTATGGTTTGTAGGATTTTCTTCTGGTTCCCATCATTATTACCGATCTAGATAACATGGAAGTATAATAAAGATGAAACGCGTATTTTTTAAGTAATTTGTTAAATATGCAACTCACAAATATGCGATTCTTGCTGACTTCTTTGTCGTAATACAAAAACATTTCCTTCTGGAGAAAACCAGCTTCGAAATTCAGGATTTCAGGCTTCCGACTGGACTTTCTGAGACTCGAGTTGCTAGAACGATTAATGTTATACTCATAAATACCGTGTTTGCTGGATAACAGCATTTGATCTGTCTGCAAAACGATTTGCATGTCATCATCGTCTGCCACAGGCGAAAGAGACTTCTCCAATTCCTCGATTATCCTTCCAGATGATCGCAATTGTTCCCTGTTATTAATTAACATCAAGAATACATCCTGATTTACCTTTCTGCTATCTATATTATGCCCAAGATCTAGAACGTGCTAAAAATTTGAACAAAGTGTAAGTACAAATATGGAACCACTTTTAACTTCAGATGTAACAGTAAAAATTACCTGAAATTCGTTGTTCTTCAGCATCCACAAGTTGACAGGGCTTCTTCCACAAGAGCTTCTTCCCGAGGTGAGGAAATACAAAACCTGATAGTGTCTGAAAGTGGTCCATTGTTCGACCACTCCAAAGTCAGACACATTCCCGATCAACTCGAATTTTGTCCCGGTAAACAAGAACGTGTGCAGTTGACACGTGTTGTAACTTAACAATAAGTAATCTAAATCGTCCAACTCGAAATGGTAAGCACTAACCAGTATATTGTCGAATTTGATACTTTGGAGATAGTCGAATGCATTGAACTGATAAATTTGTTTCTCTGCGTAGCGTTTCAACTCGGTTAAATCTTCACACACGGAATCCAGATTCTCCTATAAAGAAAATATTCGCGTTTCTGATTAAACGCTCAACACGTTAATACATAAAACGTGTACTCGAAATAATTTCCGTACGTTCTTCTCGTCCAATATGGCGTCCATTTCCAAATGTCGTTTAGCTAGAGTGTTTGACACATCTGTGACGTTTATGCCATTTAAGATGTCACTACCCGATGACCCTTTCTTGAAATACACGTTGCCAAACACGGTCCATTTACCAGAAATAAACTGTTGTAACGGATCGTTGGATGTAACAGCCACTGCTTTCCATCTGGATGGATCTATTCCATTCAAGTAGCTCAACACTCGAAGACTTTTGTTAAAATACACCGGCGATTCAAACACAAAGTTACCTGTAGGTACAAACGTTTCGTACAGAATCATTCAGCGAGTGTTATAAAATAAATCTACGAGAAATAGCTTTTAGATGGCTTACCGACTATGGGACTTCTCGAATTCAAAGGTATAAACGTAGTGGTGTCGATACCATTGATAAATCGCGGATTGAAATCGTGGTGAATATGAACCTTACCGCGAAAATTGAAATGTCCTGTTATGTCCTGATCACCAGTCATCTGAAAGAAAGAGATGTGCACGATACTGAGGTCAACTTTCATATGCGACACACAATTCCACCCAGAATGATTTAGCTTGCTATTAAAGTAACGATTAGTCGTAATATAACTCCAAGATGGCCTTTAACCCTTTGCACTCGAGAGGTGACCCTCAGTCACCGTGTCATAAAATTTGAAAGATCGATATTAATTAATATATCAAATTTAGTGTAATGTAACAGTGCGCAAGGTATCGAAATCAAATAATTCTACAATTCTATTATTATACAATTCTTTATTTACTGCTCAAACAAGTATCGTCAGTTTTTTCATAGAGAATCTTTGATTTTCTACTCTTCTCTAGCCAAAAAATCGTCGAGTGCAAAGGGTTAAATGACCTTGAATAACCTTGTGTGACTTTAAAACGACCTCGAATGACACTGGATGAAACATACCATGAATGTGGTGTCTTGAATCTCTTGTAAATTTTGCTCGTTGACTCTCCCTAAAATCTGGAGTTTCTCCACGGTGACATTACGGCAGTTCAGAGCAGGTACAGGTATCATTTGATCGGTGTGTAATGGTATTAATAATTTCATGTCCAAATCGTTGAACTTTTCCACTTGTACGTTAGACTCGAAAATCACATTAGTGAATGTGAGAGGCACTGCGGAGAAAATGAATACTTTCAATTACATCGATTACGTGTTCATTTTAATTATATTTCCAAAACTTGCTTCGACGTATACCAAAGTGACTGTGCTTTTCTACTGACCCTCGATATGATTGGGCCTGTTGAGATAGAGAATGTTATACTTCAAGTCGTTCACGTCTATTCCCATAATGGATTTCGTTTCGAATTTTGTCCCAACTTGAACATTCTTTTTCACCTTTATACCATTCTTAAAAATAATTTTCGATTTAACAGAGAACGGCTTGTTGATAAAAATAGCTTTTTCCTGAAATCTTTTCAAATCCACGTCATTCAATTTATCACGCACGGTGAATTCGTCGTTAAAGGTAATGGAGTTCTTGAACACTTTCGTGCCAGAAATCGTGACGTTGTCCTCGTTTATGAAAACTACCGAATTTAAGAAGCTATCGAAATTTCTCCCATAAATCAATCCATCAATATGCAGATTTTCTATCGTTGTATTTTCAGGGAAACGAACATTGCCGTGCAACTCGTAAGTATTGTTTCCCAAAGATTTGAATCTGTTCATTAGATCGTAAAATGGTACATCGCCAATGTTCCCGCTTGTATTGAATTCCTTAAGAACTGTCACGGTACCTGAAAGTAGAACGCGGTATTTAAAATTTCCTATTTCGAATAATTAAATATGTTGAAGCGTACAATGAATAGCGGGTACCATTTACGACAACGGGACCCGTGAGCACCTGGTCCTTGAATGGATCTAGCAGGTTCTCTATGGGACGTCCATTCAAAAAGGAGGTGTGCAGTTCATCGCAATTGATTCTATCGAATACTTTAAACCCGTCGATTGTTATATTCGTATCGGTTTTTAAAACAGTGTCAAGCACGAGTTCCGTGAAATTGAAGCCATTCAGTAGACCCAAAATCGTGAGATTCTGTATGGAAACATCTTCCTTGAAAATCACAGTATCGATTTCATCTTCGTTGTACAAGTCTGTGAAGACTTTTCCGTTAAGTAAATTCGTCGTGATCATTCCTGTAACTTGCAGAGAGTCCAGAGTCACGTTTCCATTGCGAATGTTATGCAGGATGTCATCTAGTTTATCTTGCAGCATCTTGATCTCGTCGATCGACATTCCATTGATAAATGACACGTTTAGGCGATCGGCTTCCAAACGATCAGTGATGTATTCGTCGATAATATTCGCGGACGTGGCATTTTTCACGAAATCATCGAAATCGAGACCATTGATAACCTTTGACGTTATTTCGTCCGCGAACACAGTCTCCGCGATTAAATTCTCCAAACTAACGTTCCGAAACGTTTCGTTTACTCTTTCATTGAAAACTTCGTACGATATGTTACCGTTTAACGTGTCGAAAAACAATTCGTCTACGGTAATTGGAGATTTAAACACAACTGCTTTATCCAAACAACCACTGGAGTTCGTATTCTGCTTCAAAAAATCTTCTAATTTCTTCGTGGCTCCAAACGTCACATTTCCAAAAGTGACATTCGGCAATATCTCTATTAAATCTGAAACGAAATCCAACAGATAATTAAATGACAAACTGGTATTAACCACTTAGAAAAAGTTGATCTTAGAATTTGAATTAAAATTCTTCTTGAAAATAAAAAATTAGAGGCTATACTTGGAAACACTTGGTCAGTGTCTGTAGTTGCAAATTCGTCCAGTAAATGTCCATTCACCATGCCAGATGTAATGGTAACGTTGGATTTCATTGCAACGTTATTTAAAAACGTCTTAGTTCCAGTAATTTCAACTTCCTTATCGGTTCTCAGCAACAAATCCCCTAAATTCAATGGACGTTTGTTCATGAACAGCGTGTCGTACGTAACGTTCCCCAAAACATTCAAATTCAAGAACATGATATCCGATGAAATATTGCAAGTTTCGTTCAGCAATTTATTTTCTGTCATGTTTAATCCCGTTACATCACCGTCTATCTGCAGTTGTAACAATATTTTGCAATTGAAGAAACACGCCTGAAATTCGAATAGAACGTACCCTCAGCTCTCCATCGATCGTTAGATTCTCAAAGGTCATCTCTTTCTTTAGAACATTTTCCTTATTCAAAATTACGTAGTCCTGGAAATCCACGCCGTTTAGAGTGGTCACGTTTCCTAATTCCGTCGTTAGCACAAAATCGAACGATTTTCTACCGGTCACGATGACAGGAGTGGTACTACTCATCAGGACATAGTCTTCCGGATAGAAGAGATCGTTCACTATGACCAACTTGAAGATATCCGAGCTCAGCGTCTGAAATTAACATGACACAACTTATGCTACTGGTGTAAAACTTAAACCCAAACTAAAACTTTACCCCTTCGATAACAGTATCCCCAGGAATGAACATCGACTTGTCTTTCCACACAATGTTCTTCATCAATGTCTTCCAATCAATCCCATTGATCGTAGAGAATGAAAGGTGTCCATCTATCTCGGCTCGATTTATTCGAGAAAAATCCACGTGACTATAATCCTCCATGACGTCACCGAAACGAATATTCTCTATGGGAATACCATTCACCGTATGTACTGTCAGATTTTCAGCTTGAATGGAATCCAACTTCTTGTTCCCTCCAATTACATGGTACTCTCCACTAGAGTCGGAATCAGTCGTGATATTGAAGTCATTGATAGACAGTGCTGTTAAGTTTCTGACGTACAGGTTGCCAGTAACGTTAATATTTCCAAATATTTCTACGTCCGAATCGAGACGCAATTCTCCCGAATTAGAATCTACAACGCTCGTCAGTTTCGCATCGATTTTATCGAGTTTTTCTTGTACACTTTTCAGTTTATCCTCGAATTTGTTCGTATCGAATGCCAGGTCTTCATTCGTTAAATTCGTAGCACCTAACGTGACCGACTGATAGATCACGTTGTCGGATATAGTAGCATTTGTCGCGTTTACTATGCTAAGATTCCAGAATCCAGTGACCACAGGATTCACCAAATAACTCTTGTTAAGACGTGCCTCTGTTTCATCTAGAATTTTCTCCTGGTGGTTCAGTGTATCCTAAACAAACACGTCGAACGTCCGTGATTTTTAAATATTCTCAGAATGTCTGCTAATTGGCAATATAAAGAATAAGAGATGTCATTTAGAGACTAGGAGTAAAGTACAACTAAAAGATTAGACTAATGACTGATGATTACGCGATCGATCGACATTCTCATGTATTTCCTTCGACTATGCACACCAAAATTCGCCAAAGACTCTCTCTGACCGAGTCTCCATAAACTCTATAAGACTGCCTCAAGATTGACCTTACACCTTTATTTAAACCTAACAATCTCTCTTGTTTCACACACAGGCTTTCGTTCTCGATTTTCACCTCTCATTTTCGAGAAAGGCCCAAGTGTTCCCATGCACTCACTTTCGATCCCAAAAAATATCCTACACGTATACCTACATTTAACAAACGTTGCAAGATCAGTAGCCTCTCGGTGGTGTACTGAATCGGATGTTTCACACTTTTCAACTCCGTATGGAGTTTCACGAATCGATTGCCAAAGATGAATCCGTACTTTGGAAGTGGCGTAATCTTTGAAAGGTCGAAACGAACCTCAGCTCTCCATCGATCGTTAGATTCTCAAAGGTCATCTCTTTCTTTAGAACATTTTCCTTATTCAAAATTACGTAGTCCTGGAAATCCACGCCGTTTAGAGTGGTCACGTTTCCTAATTCCGTCGTTAGCACAAAATCGAACGATTTTCTACCGGTCACGATGACAGGAGTGGTACTACTCATCAGGACATAGTCTTCCGGATAGAAGAGATCGTTCACTATGACCAACTTGAAGATATCCGAGCTCAGCGTCTGAAATTAACATGACACAACTTATGCTACTGGTGTAAAACTTAAACCCAAACTAAAACTTTACCCCTTCGATAACAGTATCCCCAGGAATGAACATCGACTTGTCTTTCCACACAATGTTCTTCATCAATGTCTTCCAATCAATCCCATTGATCGTAGAGAATGAAAGGTGTCCATCTATCTCGGCTCGATTTATTCGAGAAAAATCCACGTGACTATAATCCTCCATGACGTCACCGAAACGAATATTCTCTATGGGAATACCATTCACCGTATGTACTGTCAGATTTTCAGCTTGAATGGAATCCAACTTCTTGTTCCCTCCAATTACATGGTACTCTCCACTAGAGTCGGAATCAGTCGTGATATTGAAGTCATTGATAGACAGTGCTGTTAAGTTTCTGACGTACAGGTTGCCAGTAACGTTAATATTTCCAAATATTTCTACGTCCGAATCGAGACGCAATTCTCCCGAATTAGAATCTACAACGCTCGTCAGTTTCGCATCGATTTTATCGAGTTTTTCTTGTACACTTTTCAGTTTATCCTCGAATTTGTTCGTATCGAATGCCAGGTCTTCATTCGTTAAATTCGTAGCACCTAACGTGACCGACTGATAGATCACGTTGTCGGATATAGTAGCATTTGTCGCGTTTACTATGCTAAGATTCCAGAATCCAGTGACCACAGGATTCACCAAATAACTCTTGTTAAGACGTGCCTCTGTTTCATCTAGAATTTTCTCCTGGTGGTTCAGTGTATCCTAAACAAACACGTCGAACGTCCGTGATTTTTAAATATTCTCAGAATGTCTGCTAATTGGCAATATAAAGAATAAGAGATGTCATTTAGAGACTAGGAGTAAAGTACAACTAAAAGATTAGACTAATGACTGATGATTACGCGATCGATCGACATTCTCATGTATTTCCTTCGACTATGCACACCAAAATTCGCCAAAGACTCTCTCTGACCGAGTCTCCATAAACTCTATAAGACTGCCTCAAGATTGACCTTACACCTTTATTTAAACCTAACAATCTCTCTTGTTTCACACACAGGCTTTCGTTCTCGATTTTCACCTCTCATTTTCGAGAAAGGCCCAAGTGTTCCCATGCACTCACTTTCGATCCCAAAAAATATCCTACACGTATACCTACATTTAACAAACGTTGCAAGATCAGTAGCCTCTCGGTGGTGTACTGAATCGGATGTTTCACACTTTTCAACTCCGTATGGAGTTTCACGAATCGATTGCCAAAGATGAATCCGTACTTTGGAAGTGGCGTAATCTTTGAAAGGTCGAAACGATCGAGAATGTTGTTGGGTAACTGAATCTTTTTGAAACTCAAGCCCTGCCAGGCTAGCGCGGACACGGTGGAATTTTTTAATTGAATCAACAGCAACGATTCGTCTCTATACGTGTCCAATCTTATGCTTCCGACCCACGTGATCTCCGACACATCTGTAGCGAATGTAAATCAATCGTTTGAAGGAGAATCACGATAACTTAAATATTTCACGAAAGACAGTCTTACCGAATTCAGAGTCTGTATTGAATTGGAACTCCCCGTTCACAGAGTGAAAGAGACCGGCTTCCGGTCCAGAAATCGCCAAAAACTGCAGATATCCACTTTCGAAACAGACGAAGTTCTGTAAATCTTGCGACTTTATAGTCTGCACGTTCTGGAAGATATTTGTCTCCATGGTATTTCTATATTCGTAGAGTAAGACGTCGTTCGCGGTTTGAACAGCGAGCAAAATATTTTCGTAAACGGAGCACACCTGAATATCGAGTGCGCTTGGCACGAAAGATCGATGATGAAGCCTATATAAAAATTCGAATAATTAAATTAAAGATGTAGAAAAATTCTCGGTAATTAATAGAGGATTTAAAGAGACGATTAATTACCAAAAGTGGAAAGTATCGGTCGCCAACTCGATGTTGAAGCCATAGACGTCGATGAACGAATATTGGGGCCCGATATGCATGTCGTTGTCATTCAACAGCAATATTTTATACGGCTCTTCGTGTTGGATGAACGTTATATCCTTTATACGTTTCTGTATGGGCCACGACCAAAAGAACTCAAAGGAATTTCCATCTACGAGCTTGTACCATCGTAACAAAGTTCCATTAGCCGATTCCACGCACAAAACGGCCACTATGTCGAACTCGGAACGAAGACTGATCACTTTGAACGTTAATATAGCACCGTCTACATGCAGATTCACTGGATCGTCGACTGCAGGCTTCTCCGAATCGAATTTGTAAAAGAAAAGTGTAGACTTTTCAGTTCGGAATAGGTAATTGGTGCCATTTACATCTAGAAATTGCCAGTCTGTCGCTGTTTCTGGTAATTTTGGATACCGGTGGACAGAAATGTTCGACACGACGAGATCTGAAATCAATAGAGGCAGTTCTCAACGTTTAGAAATTTACAAAACCTTGTAGGGTGTAAATGAAATAACATTTCACACGATACCTTCTCTATTTCCAACACCAGTACCGAACTCGTACTCCATCCAAATCGGCGATTCATCTTCGGAATTCCGTCGATTTCGTGATAAATCGATATCTTGCAATTGGTCCAGGATCTCCGAGGTTTCCAGGATATTCCAGCAAATCGTATTATTCGCGTAAAGTAAAAGGAATAGCAAAATCGTAGGACTACGTATTGACGGAGACATTTCAGCGCAGCTATTAGATCGAATGATCTCTGAAATCGTACTCGTGACGTTCGACCATCGAATCCAAAATATTTTGATCGGAATCGAGTGTACGTAGAGTGACTCTCAAGGTATTCGCAACGACTTCGCGCTCTATTAAAATATTAGAATAAACTAGAAGTTGGAAATAAATTTGTTTAATCATCGGTTGCCACCCGAGACTTCTCTTCTTGAATAATTTATCAACCGATAAGTTTTTCTGCTTCATTTGTACATGCTAATTGTACACTTTCACAAATAGATGGGTCATGCAATGTTAGTTGCTCGTTTTCTTTAGAGAAAACGTTTTATTCAGTCAACACATCGTACAAAACGATTACAAACAACGTGCATAAATAACTACGTGTCATGATACGTGTGACGTAACAATTATCCCTGAAGTTCGGACCATAAGAATTATCAGTGCATAGTACCCCAAAATTTTCCAAAAACAATACCTACATAAACCATGTATAATTTCTTAATCCTCCATACCCCTTTCAACGATATATTACCTGTATGTACATATGATTTAAACGAAAACAATGGTTATTTTGATCTTCGAACGTAACGTTAAATTCGTTACTCAAGAAACGCAATATACACTATGAAACCCTGTGCTACGAACAATTTCCAGTATTACTAATTTCTAAGGCACGGTCACTGGTAAGAATCTCGATCTGTCGCCAACTTTCGGCTGGAACCTCAAGTTGATCTTCTCTTTGTCCTCCTCGCCGACTTCCAGGAACGAGTTCCAGTCCACCAAGAAATAGAGACCGCTTTTCCTTCTCGGAGGCAATACGGGATCGGGTTCTTTGGTCGTACCACCGAAAGACTCCTCCAGAGCCATCAGATTCGTAGCTGTCGTGGAAGTATCCTCGGACGAAATCTCGGCTGTCGAATTCGACTGGTCAGAAGCTGCTCTCGCAGAATCTGTCGTCGTGGAAGTACTTAACGTGGTTTCTGCCGATTCTGTTGACAAGTTGCATCATGGATTCGCGTTTAAATTTTGTTTCACGCTGTCCCGTTGATGGTGTAAGTAATAAGGTCGAAAAATATCGTAGTCGAGCGACGAGCTCTGGGAGTTGGTAAGAAAACAATCGCATGCATTCGGATTACAATTCCCGGGATACACGATGTTCCAAATAAGAATGGGTATTATACAGTGGAGTGGGAGTTGATGTATCGTTAGGATTGAACGTTCAGTTAGCATACACTGAATACGCTAATGATTCAATTTCTCTGGGGCATTAGTTACAAACGGAAACATTAGTACTCTATGTACAGAGTGTTTCTCATAATTAGCGAGAAGATAAGCGTGTAGAAAGTGGTAGACCTCGAATTAATCTGATGTTTTCATCGATCCTTTCCCGTCAATTGTCCTGTGGTGAGAGGAAAACATTTAACATGGAAATCGACGCATCGACGCCGTTAGGACGAAAGAAAGAGAAAGCGATTGAGGAACACAATGAAAAATGTCTCGTGGTGTGTTCCGTGTAAGCGAAGGGTACGAGACGAAGAAAGAAAATGCGAGAATTCGAGACAAAATTCTTTGGTATAACGTAGAGAATTAGTAGAGATCCGGTGGTCAACCGGATCCCCGTCTAATCGTATTAAACACGTTGGTTAGTATATTCCGAAGTCTTATTAATCCCTGAATGATTCTTCGAACCCAAAACTCCGAGCTGCCCAAAATGTATATGATAAATTGCTTAATACCAGTTGCAGGGGAGGAAGGTGTGATAGTTTGTTCCGTGGTGGTGGTAGTAGTGGTCGCTTCTTGCTGCTGTTCCTCTTGCCTCTTCACCTCGTTTCTCACATTCTCGTTGTAGGTCTTGATGATCTCCTCGAGCTTCAAAGGATCTGGACCATCTTTCAAAATCTTCGTAGTTTTTAACAGATCATTCGCGACTTTTCTAACTTTCTGAATATCAGCCTTACCCTCCTGGACCTGCTTCACGGTGTCCAAAAGCTCGTTAATCTTGTTCCTCTGATTTTCATCCTTCAGCGTCACCTCGTGAGGCTTGAACACGTGAAACTTGGACGTCTCCGTCGATTCCATGTCCTCCACGGTATTGATCACGGCTTTGCTAGCCCTCTGCGAGTTAGATATCAGACCAATGTTCTCCAGAATCCCTCTCATGTTGTGGGGTACAGCTTCGATCACGGAGGGGGCCTCCGTGGACGCCTTCATCGACTTCTGCTTTCTTTTGTTGTTCACACCGAGCCCAAATTTCGCCAAAAACTCCCTCATCTCTTGATCCTTCACGCTAGAAGTAGGAAGCGGTTTGAAGTTCGTGTACGAGTTCAAGTTGACGGTGGTTTTCTGCGTTGTGGTGGTCGAGGACTGGTCCAGGTTCGAAGTTTGGAGACCAAATCTTTGGAAGAGCATTTGAACGTCTGGAGTTAAATTCTTTACTCCCTTCTTGATCTCGGATCCTGTAGTTTCAAAGGTGTTTTGATCTACAATCGATACCGCGTTACTTCCGACGGAAGTCAGACCTGAAATCGAGCCCTGAATACTATTCAGGTCTGGAACTTGAACCTTGCTCTCCAGGATATCCTTGTTCTTCTTATAAACATCCTCGACGTTGCTGTTATTGTCTGGCCGTAAGCCAATCGAAGCCAACAGATCCATAACCTCTGACCTCACAGGCATGGACGTGGTAGTAGAGATAGTATTAATTGGCGTAGCTTGACGGAATCCTGCAGAATTCAGGGAATACGTAGAACTATATTTTACTTTGGATGACGTTTCGGTGGACATTGGAGTGACATAAAGAGCAGTTGGTCTTTCAGAACTGATCGCCGGAACTTCTGTGCTTCTCGTGTCTTTCGTGAAGACTTCTGATTTCTGCGTGGAAGAAACAGGAAAACGATCTTCAGGATCCGAGATAATGGTTGGAAGGAACGGTACCTTGTCGAGTTTAGAAGGCAAAGTTGGTTTCGTGGTAATCGGTGGCGCGTTATAACGCCACTGACTGGATGTCAATATATTCTGGTTTCCTCTGATTTTTTCCAAGTCGATAGTAATTTCCTTGGAAGCTGATTTTGTAGTTGGTTCGTCGGTAACGCTGGTGCTATAGATAATTTCCAACTCTGAACCGTTGCTTTCATTACCTCTGTAAATTGGATACTTCATCGTGGTCGTTTTCTCAGCGGCGTGTGCGTTCTTCTGAAGATTCTCCAGGTTGAAACTAAACCTGACTGGCGTAGAGTCCAGCTTCAACGTTTCCTTTAATGGTACCTTCGTACGCACTTCTGAGTACGTATCTCTGTGATTTTTATACCGATTCTTCATCGTGGTAGACTCTTTCAAAGTCGTCTTATAAGAGTCAGGATTTAGTACCAAGTTTTCGGTAACCAAAGCCTCCGAATTTTGTACATCGTTGTCCTCTTTTCTCGCGCCTTCTTCCACTGACAAGTTTTTGCCGGTCTCCGATTTCAAAAAGTCAGGAATCATCTGTGTCATAGGCGGTTTCGTGAACAGATCCTTCAAATTTCCAGACGATTCCTCGGCACTGTAAGGAAGGACAACCATGAGTGCTCTTTGGTACAAATTCCTCGCTCTCTCAAACTTTCCTTTGTCTTTAAATTCCTTCAAATCCCGCGACGTGATATTTTGCAGAATATTCACTATTTCTTGCCTACTCAGCTGGGGTAGACTGGAGTCTTCGCGAACCTGTCTCTCGACTTCCTCGATCGTACGGTTGATTGAGCTCTCAATCTCGAACCTCGACGGAAGATCATTGTCCTGACAGTGACCTAGACTGAGGATGAGCAGCAAACAGAGAACCACGAACTGCACACAAACAATTATTGCATCTATTAATTTCTCATCGCTTCGCTACTTAATCTAAATGAAATTGCAAACCGCGCTATAATTCAAATTTGAAATACCAATTACATACTACGACTCGAAGGATGCCAACGCGTTTCGTCATACGGAAGTACTTCCAATGATTTTTATTCGTAACAATTACAGCAATCTGACTTACATTCGCGATTATTTACGAGATTCGTTCTCCGCATAACTCTGTTATAACAGTGCAAAAAGCGATTAATTTGAAACGTTACCAACGTTTGTTTCGAAGAATCGAATCTTTCACGGAAGGTTCTTCGTCGGGGACCATAAATTCGTCACGAAATATCGGTGTAGACGATCGTTGATGGAATTACCATCGAGTTTACGTAAGATCGAGAGTATTATATGCGCGTTTTTCCCTTCAAACATCTAAAAACGATTGCAATCAACTCGGTAGCGTATCTCTTTCATATTCATAAAGCAGCTCTCGCGAAATATCCTTGACTGAATTGTCCGATCGAGAAAG
Source organism: Eufriesea mexicana (assembly GCF_001483705.2). NCBI lineage: Eukaryota > Metazoa > Arthropoda > Insecta > Hymenoptera > Apidae > Eufriesea > Eufriesea mexicana. The sequence continues at coordinate 197,012 of NW_016914879.1, forward strand.
TCCAGCGACTTGACTGTGTTATGCAATTCAGCGTAAAAATTGAACCATTCTTGAATTCGAGAAATATTATTTTGAGCAGGAAAAGTAGATAGAATTGCACGATGCCATAACCACAATTTTCAGTCACGCTTGTTACGTCGCTATGAAATATAATAATTAGCAGGCAGGAAATTGCCGTAGCAGAAACGGTATTTTGTAGTACTCGATCTTTTCATACTTTTTACTTGCACGGCTACCAATTTTTATCCAAAACGAACGATTCGGAAACATCGTTCTACAAGCTTCCTTCATCTCGACTCCTTTTCAAACAACTTTCTAGACAATTTAAATTTATGCGCGCGAGTCCTGAAATGACTACTATTTTCCGGCTGGTTTGAAACGGAATTAAACGCACAAAGTTCTCACGAAATTGCTTCGAAGATACACTTGTCTTCCCTGTCGCTTCGTCTTCGTCTATAAACTTTGATCGG
>NW_016914879.1:197791-202175 GCF_001483705.2 Eufriesea mexicana
AGAAAACAGGAACGACGATTTAAACCGCCGTGGCTCGATTTCACGGCGCTATAAGTGTTTCGTGTAATGAAAAAAGTGTTATGTGGAGTGATAGCGATAACCAGTGAAATTAGACACGCCGGATGATTTACGATAATTATCCTTGAAAATGAAAGTCACTTTCCTTTTCGACGACATGACCCTTTTCACGCGTTGCAACGAGCCTATCGATACTTGTGCACGTTAACTCGTACAAACAGTCGAACAAGCTTCAGTCAAGGGTTTACTGTCGCCTCCATTCACGATCCTAAATCATTTAAGATCTACGAGTAGTCACGAACGTATCCGATTTAATCGTCACTGGCATCATTCGTCAATTGATTCAAATTCGAACGACAACGATGCGATATCATTGCTATGCAACACTCATTCAGGGTTTCGACACTTTTTCTTTGACAATCGTGTCACGATATGTCACAATAATCGAAGAACCCGTTCGATTATTTCAACAAATAAAGATTCATTTTATTCACTAAAAATTTAATCCTTTACTTCGCTCGAGCTCACGTAACCAGGTATATTAGCTATAACACCAACGGATAGTATGGTACGAATAATCTCACTAATTTTTACTGTTGGAGGTGCGACACTATTCGAGTCCTCGACACGTTCAAATATTATATTTTTAATGCGGAACGACAGAATTCGATTTTTCACGACAGTTAACTTGGAAGAAATTTCCAGAAAAATAACACCAGAGCCACTGGGACTTACCATTACGACAACCAATCGTCTGGGGACGCAGTTGACTACTGACTGAACGACTAAGGCCTACTTTCCAACTCTCTCTATCTCACCTGCTTATTTTACCTTGGCTGTCCTCCTGGCACGCGGCTTTGGTTCATCTGTACACCTCCTCGCTGCACGTGAACCCATCACTTGTCCTTTCCCTCCGCTTTTCGGCACCTTAAACAGCATCCAGCGTTGCTCGACCGATGCACGCGCTTTCTTCTTCACGCCGACGTGAAATAGAAAGGCTGGCTCGATCTTTCAAGTTCAAGGAGAAAGAAAGTATCGAGCGAAACCGGTTACCTGTTTCTTCGATTCGCGATCAATGGATATTCCCAATCGATTGTAATATCTACTTGCGTGTACGATCATGTATCATTGATCTACGATAATTTGGGAAATTTGTGGAATAAAAAACACGAAGAAAAATAGGGATTCAGTTTATTTGAAAATTTGTTTAAATAAGAGAAATGGTTGATCGAATTCGAAAAAAAGTACTCGATATTTACAAAATATAAAGACTAAGGTTTCAATGAATGGGTATGTTTCCCATAATAGTTGAAAAATGGAAATTATACCTGTATAAGTGATGGTCACTGAAAAATACTTTCTGACATTATAAATGAGATGTAAAAAGTAGGAAATATTAATTTAAGAAGTGTATAATGTTCGAAAAGTAGGATGTACTGAAATATCAGTGAAAGGTACCTGTTCAACGGAGGAAAGTGTACACCGATAAGTTACCATCGAAGAGAGTTTTGGAGAAAACACTGCTCACTATAAAGACATATATAAAGTTTAAAGTAGATTTATTATTTCATCTAAATTTATTACATATTACAGTGAAGTATGTACAGCAATTATATATACACGTTAACGCAATTCGTTGTACTCAGTCTTGACGACAATGAAGTTACCATTTAATACAATTTCCAACATTATCGACTCGGTAGGAAACGAGGTTTAGTGTGTATATACCTACAATCAGTACTATTAACTATTATTAGTACAAAGAAAATATACGTACTAATCTGTAATTAAATCGATTAATGGCTAGAATTGATATTAATCAAAGGGATTCAATACCCCATACCTACCACCCATCCCAAAATAAGCTATACTTTGCGCTTTTAACAAATTTTAGATTGTATAACATAATATTATATTAAATTATACAACGAGACTATAACAAGAATATTTCAAAGATGAAGTATCTTCCTGCCACAACAATGCATCGCCCGTTAGCCGCAGAAACTTCTAGTAGCTACAACCGTCAACGAACCGGTAACATCATGGAATGTTTACAAGCGTAAAAGTAAAACTTTTGGTGTCTTAACGAAACATTTCGGGAAATCGTGTTATCACCGACTGATATTTCAATTACTGCAATCGAGGAAATGTGTATTCAAAGACGAATAATGTGCGGTATCGGTTATTAATGTATTACATCGCAATTAGAGGTTACTTTTCCAAACGTATTGGAATATTTACGAGTGGGTCACAGCGAAAGACTGAAAAATTGAGAGAACTACGAGATCAAGGAATTTGAGTGCGAATATTTGTGTCATCACAATACACCACATGTGGAATACGGTGAGGTTAAATAGTGCACGTGTAAAGTGATATGCGAAGTGATACGAGTGCAAACATATGAAGATATTGGATAGGAACACAGTTTCGATTATACGTTATAGATTCCGTTAGACCATTGCGATATTTTGTTGACATAGGCAGGGAATCGTAGTCTTCTAATAATTTCTATAAGTCATATTCGATTTCGTTTATCTCTAGACTAAAGTAACGAGAGGAAAGTAAAGGAATTGCATAGTAATCTATTCTCAATTGTAGATAAGAAAATTTCGTTTTATTAGCATCGAATAAACGGCGAAATTAGCTGGCCGATTTTCTTCGGATTTTCGACGTTTCTTATCGAAACATAATACCGAAAATGGAAGGGCGTGGCAGGTCGTGTTGCGTCATTATATCTTTTCGCTCAGCTTATCGGAACCTTGACATTCGGTTAGGCATTTTCGTCGTCACACGTCAGAATATACCCCATGCTAATTAGTTTGCTATTTTTTTCGGATATTCGCCGTTTTTTTTTTCCAATTAAAGTGCCGGAAGTGCGGGCGTGTGACAGATCGTACTGCGTCGTTACCTCTCGTGGCTTAGCTCTTTGGAATTTTGATTTTGGATTCGGATTTTTTATATTCACTCGATAGGGCGAAACCTCCTCTAATAGAATCAGTGGTTCTCTTTCGATTTTTCCCGTTTTTTTTCGAGTTACAGTGCCGGAAGTGCGGGCGTGTGACAGGTCGTACTGCGTCGTTACCTCTCGTGGCTTAGCTCTTTGGAATTTTTATTTTGGATTCGGATTTTTTATATTCACTCGATAGGGCGAAACCTCCTCTAATAGAATCAGTGGTTCTCTTTCGATTTTTCCCGTTTTTTTTCGAGTTACAGTGCCGGAAGTGCGGGCGTGTGACAGGTCGTACTGCGTCGTTACCTCTCGTGGCTTAGCTCTTTGGAATTTTTATTTTGGATTCGGATTTTTTATATTCACTCGATAGGGCGAAACCTCCTCTAATAGAATCAGTGGTTCTCTTTCGATTTTTCCCGTTTTTTTTCGAGTTACAGTGCCGGAAGTGCGGGCGTGTGACAGGTCGTACTGCGTCGTTATCTCTCGTGGCTTAGCTCTCTGGAATGTGGATTTTGGATTCGGATTTTTTATATTCACTCGATAGGGCGAAACCTCCTCTAATAGAATCAGTGGTTCTCTTTCGATTTTTCCCGTTTTTTTTCGAGTTACAGTGCCGGAAGTGCGGGCGTGTGACAGGTCGTACTGCGTCGTTACCTCTCGTGGCTTAGCTCTTTGGAATTTTTATTTTGGATTCGGATTTTTTATATTCACTCGATAGGGCGAAACCTCCTCTAATAGAATCAGTGGTTCTCTTTCGATTTTTCCCGTTTTTTTTCGAGTTACAGTGCCGGAAGTGCGGGCGTGTGACAGGTCGTACTGCGTCGTTACCTCTCGTGGCTTAGCTCTTTGGAATTTTTATTTTGGATTCGGATTTTTTATATTCACTCGATAGGGCGAAACCTCCTCTAATAGAATCAGTGGTTCTCTTTCGATTTTTCCCGTTTTTTTTCGAGTTACAGTGCCGGAAGTGCGGGCGTGTGACAGGTCGTACTGCGTCGTTACCTCTCGTGGCTTAGCTCTTTGGAATTTTTATTTTGGATTCGGATTTTTTATATTCACTCGATAGGGCGAAACCTCCTCTAATAGAATCAGTGGTTCTCTTTCGATTTTTCCCGTTTTTTTTCGAGTTACAGTGCCGGAAGTGCGGGCGTGTGACAGGTCGTACTGCGTCGGTACATCTCGTGGCATAGCTCTTTGGAATTTTTATTTTGGATTCGGATTTTTTATATTCACTCGATAGGGCGAAATCTCCTCTAATAGAATCAGTGGTTCTCTTTCGATTTTTCCTGTTTTTTTTCGAATTACAGTGCCGGAAGTGCGGGCGTGTGACAGGTCTTACTGCGTCGTTATCTTTCGTGGCTTAGCTCTCTGGAATGTGGATTTTCGATTGGGATTTTTTATATTCACTCGATAGGG
>NW_016914880.1:0-915 GCF_001483705.2 Eufriesea mexicana
ACATCCATGCATACATCCATACATACATCTATACATACATCCATAGATACATCCATCCATCCAATCATCCACTAATCCATCCATCCACCCATCCATAAATCCATCCAACCATACATCCATCCATCCATAAATTCATACATCCATACATCCGTCCATCCGCACATCCATACATACATACGTCCACCATTCGATTCATTCATCCATTCATATATCCACCCATTTATACGTCCATGGATCCATACATCTCTCCATCCATACATCCATCCACCAATCCATCCATCCATCCATACATCCGTACATACATCAATACATCCATTCATCCATTCATACATCCATACATCCGTACATCCGTACATTCGGACATCCATACGTCCATACATCCATACATCCATACATCCATTCATGCATACATTCATACATTCTTACATACATACATTCATACATACATATGCCCACACATGCATTAATCTATCCATCCATCCATCCATAAATGCATCCATGCAGGCACACGTCCACCCATCCATCCATCCATCCATCCATCCATGCATACATACATACTTACATAAATCCATACATTCATTCATACATACATACATCCATACAAACATCCATCCATCCACACATCCATGTATCCATAAATCCATCAATCCGTTCTTCCAACCATCCATACATACATCCATCCTTCGACACATCCAACCAATCATTCATCAATCCATCCATAGATACATTCATATATACATCCATACATGAATACGTCCATACATCCATACATATATACATCCACACAGCCATACATCCGTACAACCGTCCATCCATTCCTCAATCGATTCATACACACATCCATTCAAACAGCTATTCATCCATTCATACATCCGCCCATACATCCTGCTTGCCACACATCCATCCATCCATACA
>NW_016914881.1:0-8362 GCF_001483705.2 Eufriesea mexicana
ATAGCATATCCCAACGTAACGTGCCGAGGCCACTATTGCTGGCCCCCAGCGCCAGGTAGGGCAAACTAGAGCACCGTAGAGCGCAGAAATTTGCCGAATGGCAGCGCATAGCAAAAAGAAAAGGCTACACCATCCTAACCTAACGAAACGTAACATAGCGGACGTAACGTGACCCAACCTGTCGTGCCACGTCGGCTATTGCTGGCCTCGCGAGAGCTAAGCAGAGCACAGCAGAGCAATACAACTCAGACTAACGTGCCGATACCAATACTGCTGGCCTCCCCATAGCCAAGCGGTATATACTTCAGCTCAGCAGAGCGCAGACATACACCGAAAAGCAGTGTATAGCACAGAAGTCAAGGCCATCCTAACCAAACCTAACCTAACCAAACGAATCCTAACTGAATCGAACGTAACCTAACTGAACCAAACGTGCCACGACCGCTATTGCTGGCCCCCTCGAAGACAAGTAGATGCTAGTAGAGCAATACAGTGAGCAGATATCGACCGACAAGCAGTGTATCTCACAAAAGTCGTAGCTATCCTGTCAAAACATGCCCTAACGCAGCCAAGCCAAGGGTTACACAGCCCAACCTATCGTGCCGAGACCACAATTGCTGTCGTCCCAAGAGCAAAGCAGAACGTACCAGAGGACTGAAGAGCGCAGAAATCCACCGAATAGCAGTGTATAGCACAAAGGTCAAAGCTATCTTATCCTTACCTAACCAATCGCAGCATAAGCAATCGTAACGTAACTGACCCTGACGTGCCGCGACAACTATTGCTGGCGTCCCCAGAGCCAGGTAGAAAATATTATCGCACGGTAGAGCGCAAAAATGTACCTAATAGCAGTGAATAGCGCAAAAGTCAAAGCTGCCCTGTCCTAACCTAACCAAACGTAACGTATGCAAAGGTAACCCAAGCCAACCTAACGTATCGACAGGTCTATGGGTGTACGCCCCACAGCAAAGAAGAGGATGATAAAGGAGGGTAGAGCGCAGAAGTCCATAGACTAGCAGTGTATAGCACAAGCATCAAAGCTACACTATCCTGACCGAACCAAGCGTAATATAGCCGGACGTGACCGAACTAAACCTAGCGTGCCTACAACACTACTTCTGCTGTCCCCAGAGCCAAGCAGATCACACCAGAGCAAAGGATGGCGCAGAAATGCCCCGAAGAGCAGCGTATAGCTCAAAAGTCAAAGCAATCATACCCCCCTAGCCGAACGCAACATAAGCAGACGTGACTAAATTCAACCTAATGTGCCGAGACCACTACTGCTGACATCCCCAGAGGCAAGCAGAACGTACTAGAATTCAGTGCAGCGTAGAGGTCCACCGAATAGCGGTGTATAGCACAAAAGTCAAAGCTATCCTCCTCTAACCTAACCAAACGTAACGTATCCAAACGTAACATAACACATCCCAACGTGCCGAAAGAACTATTGATGGCCTCCCCAGGCCCAAGCGGAATATATCAGAGCACTGCAGGGCGTAGAAATCCCCCGAATAGCAGTGTAAATCACAAAGGTCAAAGCTACCCTTCCCAAATATGGCATAACCTAACCAAACCAAACGAAACCTAATCGAACCTAACAAGCCGAGGCCAGTATTGATTGTCTCCCCAGAGCGAAGCAGCGCAAAGTAGAACGCAGTAGATAGCAGAAATAAACCGAATAGCAGTGTATAGCACAAAAGCCGAAGCTTCCCTGTCCTGACATATCCAAACGTAATTTAACCGAACGCAAGCTAACTTAACCTAACCTGCCGGGGGTGCTGCTGCTGGCCTCCCCATAGTCAAGCAGGGCATATTGGAGGAGAGTAGAGCGCAGAGGTTCGTAGAATGGCAGTGTCTAACACGAAAGTCGTAGTTATCATATCCTAATGCAAACAAACCCAGCCTAACCAAAAGCAACCTAACCATGCGTAACGCGCCGCGCTACGGATTTCTGGAATTCCCAGAGCTAGGCAGGGTATATTAGACCACAGTTGAGCGTAGAAATCCATCGAATAGCAGTTTACAGCACGAAGGTCAAAGCTATCCGAGCCTAATCTAACAGAACATAGATCAACCAAACGTAACCTAGCTCAAACTAACCTGCCTATACCACTGCTGCTGACCACCACAGAGCAAATAAGAATACACTAGAGCACAGCGGATCGCGTAAATCCACCGTACAGCAGTATATAACAGAAAAGTCATGGACACACTGACCAAACGTAACCGAACTTAATCTAACCAAACGTATCCTAACTCAAACTACTTTGCCAGGACCTCTATTCGTGGCCTCCCCAAAGTTGAACAGGGTATGGTCGAGCCATTAAGAACGCAGAAATCCACCGAAAAGCAGTTTATCGCACAAAAGTAAAAGTTATGCTATCGTAACCTAACAAAACGTAACACAACCAAACGAAACTGACTCAACCTAACGGACCTACACCATTATTCTTGACATGCCCAGAACAAAGCAGAACATAATGGAGAACTGTAGAGCGCAGGAATCCACAGAGCGGCTGCGTAAAAGCACAAAAGTTAAATCCATCCTTTCCTAACCTAACAAGTTGTAACATTACCGAACGTAACATAAACCAAAATAACGTGCCGCGATCACTATTGCTGGCCTCCCCAGATTCGAGCAGAGTATAGTAGAGAAAAGAGGAGCGCAGGATTCTACCAAACAGCAGTGTATAATACGAACGACATAGATATCCAAGCGTAACCCAAACCAACACAGCCTAACCAAACGTAGAATATCGCGACCTAGCGTGCAGAAACCGCCATTGCTGGCATCCCCATAGTCAAGCAGGATATATTAGAGCAAAGTTGAGCGCAGAAGTCCCGCGAGCAGCGGTGTATAGCACATAAGTTTAAGCTATCCTCTCCAAACCTGACCAAACGTAACATAACGAAACGTAACGTAATACAATCTGGGGTACCACAACCACTATTTCTGGCCTCGCGAGAGCTAGGCAGAGTATAGCAGAGCAATGTAGAACGCTGAAATCGTCCTAGCAGCAGTGTATGGCACGAAAGTCAATTCTATCCTATAATAACGTATCTAAACGTAATATAAGCAAACGTAACCTAACGTAACCTGTCGTGACGAGGCCACTGTTGCTGGTCTCTCCAGAATCGAGCAGAGTATAGTGGAGCAATGAAGAGCGTAGAAATCCACGTAATTGCAGTGCGTAGCGCAAAAGTCAAAGCAATCCCAACCAAACTTGTCCAAACCTGATTTAACCAAGCGTAACCTAACATAACCTGATGCGCATACACCTCTAATGCTGACCTCCACAGAGCCAAGCAAAGTATATTGGAGAGCAGCAGAGTGCAAATATCCGCCGCATTTAAGTGCAAGGCAGAAACTTAGAAGTTATCCTAACCCAACATTGTGTAACCTAACCTAATTAAACACAAACGACCTCAGACTAACGTGCCGAGACCAATACTTCTAGCGTGGCCCTAGCGAAGCAAAATATACTAAAGCACTCTTGAGCGCAGGAAGCCATCGCTTTGCAGTGTGTTGCACAAGAGTAAAAATTATTCTAACCAAACCTGTTCCAACCGAATCTAGCCGAACGTGGCCTAGCTGTACGTGACGCGCCAAGAATACTATTGCTAGTCTCTCCAGCGCTAGCAGAGCATATTAAAGCAATGTCGGGCGCAGAAGTCCACCGAATTGCGGTGCATTGCGTAAAAGTCACTGCTATCCTATCCTAAACAATCAAATCGTGACACAAACAAACGTTATACATCCCAACCTAACGTGACGAGGCCACAGTTGATGGCCTCCTCAGAGCCAAGCAGAACATACTAGAACACAGTAGAGCGCAGAGGTCCACCGAAAAGCAGTTTATACCACGAAAGTCAAATCTATCCAAACCTAACGGAAACCAACTTAATGTAACCAAACGTAGCCTACTCAACCTAACCGGCCGAGAACGCTACTCAATCCGACGAGTAGCAGTGTCGAGCACAATGGACAAAGCCACCCTATCCTAACCTTTCCAAACGCATTATAACCGAGCACAAACTAACCGCAACTTTCGAGACGAGACCACTATTGCTGACCTCCCCAGACCCAAGCAGAACATACTGGAGCACAGTATAGCGCTGAGAGCCGCCAAATAACAGCGTACAGCACAAAAGTCAGTGTTACCTTAACCTAACCTGACCTAACCTAACCTAACCGAACGTGGATTATCTAAACCTAACGAGCCGAGACCACTATTGCTGCTCTCCCCAGAGCCAAGCAGAACATATTAGAGCACAGTAGAGCGCAGAAGTCCACCGAATAGTAGTGCATAGCGCATAGTCAATGCTACTCGTCCCTAACCTAATCAATCGCAGCAAAGCCAAATGTAACCTAACTAAGCCTATTGTTCCTTGGCCACTACTGCTGGCCCCCGAACCTATGTTAAGTTAGGTTAGCTTTGACTTCATTGACACACGCTGCTATTAGGAGCATTGCTGCGCTCTACTGTGAGCTAGGGTGTTCTGCTAGAACGTGGGGATACCAAGAGTTGTGGTCTCGGCACGTTATGATGAGATAGGCTACGTTAGGGTAGGATGGGTTAGGTCAGGCTATGTTAGGCTATCTTCGACTTTTGTGCTCTACGCCAAAATGCGGTGGATTCCTGCGCTCTTCTGTGCTGTAATATTTTCTACTTGGCTCTGGGGAGCCTAGCAATAGTTGCCTCGGCACGTCGGGATGAGTCAGGTTACGTTCGGTTAGGTTAGGTTTTGTTATTTTCGGTCAGGATAGCTTCGACTTTCGCACTGTACACTGTTATTCGTCGCGTATCTGCGCTCTACTCCACTTTGTTATATTCTGCTTGGTCCTGGCGAGGCCAGCAATACAGATCGCGGCACGCTATTCTGAGTTAGGGTACATTTGGTTAGGTTAGGTTAGTTTGTATTTGGTCCGGGTAGCTTCGACTCTTCTACAATACACTGCTATTCTATGAACTTCTGAACACTACTCTCCTCTACTGCTTTCTGCTCGGCTCTGAGGAGGCCAGCAATTGTGCGCGAGTCTCGTTAGGTAGAGTTATGTTGCGCTTGGTAGTGTTACGATTGGTTAGGTTGGAATAGGATAGCTTTCATTTTTGTGCTATACACTGCGATTATATGGGCGTCTGCGCTCTACTCTCCTCTGTTATGTTCTGCTTGTCCCTGAAGAGACTAGCGATAAGCTACTCGTCACGTAAACATGAGTTATATTACATTTGGTTGGGTTAGGCTGCGTCTACTACGGATAAAGTAGCTCTTATTTTCGTGCCGTACACTGTTATTCGATTAACTTCTGCGATCTACATTGCTCTAGTATTTCCTGCTAGGCCCTGTGGAGGCAAGCAATGGTGGTGGCGGCACTTTATGGCGTGTTATGCTACGTTTCGCTTGGTATATGTTAGTTTGGATTAGGCTTGGGGGGTTTTGACTTTTCTGCTATACGCTGCGAATATATGGATTCCTGTGCTCTACACTCCTCTCATACGTTCTGCCTTGCTCTGTGGAGAGTAGCAATAGTGGTTACGGCATGCTAGGATGAGATATGTTACGCTAGGATACGTTACGTTTGACTCGGTTAGGACAGGAGGGTCCCAACTTTTGTGCTATGCACTGCTATTCGGTGGGTCTCTGTGCACTACTGTACTCTAATACTTTCTGCTCGGCTCTGGGAAGGCCAGCAGTAGTGGTCGCGGTATGTTAGGTAGTGTTGCGTTACGTTTGGCTATTATACGATTGGTTAGGTTAGGAGAGCATAACTTTTACCTTTGTGCTATACACAACTATTCGTTTAATTCTTGCGCCCTGCTGCGCTCTAGTATGTTCCGCTTGGCTCCGGTGAGACCAGAAATTGAGTCCTCGGCACGACAGGTTCAGATCGGACACTTTCTGTTATGTCACGTTTGGTTAGGTTAGGATAGGGTAGCTTTGACTGTCGTGCTATACACTGCTTTTCTGTTGATATCTGTTTTCTACATGGATCTAATAATTTTTGCTTGTCTCTGGGGTGGACAGCAATAGTGGTCTCAACGCGTTAGGTTGTGTCATTCTACGTAAGGTTATGTTAGGCTAGGATACGTTCTGTAGCATAACTTTGTCTTTCGTGCTGTACGCCGTCTTTCGTTGGGGTTCTGCGCTCTACTGTGCTGTGCTATATTCTGCTTGGGCCTGGGGAAGACAGCAATAGTGGCCTCGGCACGTCATGCTTAGTTAGGATACGTATGGTTAGGTTTGGTTAGGTCAACTTATGATATTATAACTTCGACTTTTGAGATGCACAAAGCAATGCTGTGCTTTTCTGTTTTCTACTGTGCTCCAGTTCCTACTGGTTGACTCTGGGGAGGCGAGCAATAGTGTTGTCGCAGCGTTAGGTTGAGTTAAGCTACGTCCGGATATGCTACTTTGGACTTGAAGGATAGGGTAGCTTCGACTATTATGCTGAGCACTACGATTCTATGGACATCTGCTCTCTACTTTACTCTAATATGTTCTGCTTGGCTCTGGAGAAGCCAGCAATACAGGTCTCGGCGCTTTAGGTTTGGTTATGCTAGATTATGTCGGGTTAGGTTAGGTTATCCCTACCTGACGTGCTACACACCGCTATTCCAAGGCCTCCTGCACACTACTGAGCTCTAGTGCATTCTGCTTGGCTCTTGGGAGGCCAGACATAGTGGCCACGGCACGTTAGGCTGCGTTATGTTGCGTTTGGTTATACTACGTTTGAAAAGTGTAGGATAGGATAACTTTGACCTTTGTGCTATACACTGCTATTCGGCTGATTGCTACGCTCTACGCGGGTCCAATATTCTCGGCCCGACTATTGGGTGGCCACTGCTTGCATTCTCGGCCCGCTAGGTTGAGTTAGGTTACGTTGGTTATGTTATGCTTGTTTGGTTTAGGCCTGGATGGATTTGACTTTCTTGGTGTCACTGCTATACGGTGGGCTTCTACGCTCTGCTGCGCGATAGTATGTTCTGTTTGTCTCTGGGGAAGCCAGTAATAGTGTTCTCGGCAAGACAGGTTGACGTAGGAAACGTTTGGCTAGGTTACGTTAACTCTGTTTAGGTTTGGATGGCTTCGACATTTCTGCTATACACTGCGATCCTATGGATTTCTTCGCTCTACAATCCTCTATTATTATCCGCTTGGCTCTGAGGAAGCCAGCAACCGTGGTCCCGGCACGTCCGGTTCAAATATGTTACATTCGGTTATGTTAAGTCTGGTTAGATTAGGATAGGGGAGATCCGACTTTTGTGCTATGCACTGCTATTTGGAAGGCTTCGGGGCTCCACGTTGCTCTACTAAGCACTGATCGGCTCTTGGGAGGCCATAAATTGTAGTCGTGGCACGCTTAGTTGCGATACGTTACGTTCGGCTATATTTGGTTAGGCAAAGCTTGGTTAGGGCAGCTTTGACTTTCGTGCTGTACGCTGTTATTAAGTGAAATTTCTGCCCTCTACATTGCTCTACTATACTCTGCACGTCTCTGGGGAGACCAGCAGTAGCGGTCGTGTCACGATAGGTTGATAAATGATACGTTTGGCTGTGTTAATATTTGTTTGGTTAGAGCAGTATAGCTTTAACTTATGTGCTGCACACTGCTATCCTGCGGACTTCTGCGCCCTACTGTGCTGTAATATTTTCTAATTCTCTCTGGGGAGCCCAGCAATATTTGTCTCGGCGCGTTCAGTTGAAATAGGTTATGTCTGTTTGGATTAGGTTTTGTTATGTTCGATTAGTGTACTTCGACTTTCATACTATACACTGTAATCCGTTGGATATCCGCGCTCTACTGTGCACTATTATATTCGGCTTGGCCCTGGTGAGGCTAGCAATACTGTTCGCTGCATGTTACGTTGTGTTAGGCTACGTATGATTAGGTTAGGTTAGTTTGGATTAGGTTAGGGTATCTTCGAGCTTCTGCTATACACTGCTATTCAATGGACTTCTGAGATCCAATATAGTTAGGTTAGGCACGGCTATGTTACGATTGGTTAGGTTAGGATAGGATAGCTATGACTTTTGTGTACTCCTCTGCTATTCAGTGGATTTCTGCGCTCTGCTGTGCACTAATATTTTCCGCTTGGTTCTGGGGAGGCCAGCAGTAATGACCGCGGCACGTTAGGTTTGTTAACGTTACGTTTGGCTAGGTTAGGCTACGTTACGTACGGTAAGGAAAGCTTTGACTTTCGTGATACACACTGTAATTCCGTGGACTTCGCGCTCTACTGTGCTTTACTATATTCGGCTTGGCCTCGTGTATGCCAGCAATAGTGGTCGCGGCAAGTTGCGTTCATCTTGGCTACGTTTTGTTAGGTGATATTTACTTGCGTTTGGTTCGGGCAGCTTC